>NW_017972372.1:469365-500675 GCF_001876935.1 Asparagus officinalis
TGGGAATGGAGCGCCGATGGAGTCGAAAGATCACCCAGCTGGATGGACATAACAGTGGAAGGCGAAACTGCAGCTGTCGACACAACAACCGGCGCATTCTCTGCAGTCCAAAATGGACAGCAAGCAGACCGATCTGCTGCAGTTTTTCCTGGACAACCTGCTGGCCGAACAGCCCCTGCAGGAACTCGTATCGCAGCGGCGCTGACCGGAGACGACCCTGGACAGCCGGCACACCGAACAGCTCCTGCAGGAGCTGCTGCTGCTGGCACTGCTGCAGGACGAACACCCGCGGCTGCTGGCACTGCTGCTGGCCGAACCAGTTTGCAGCAGGGTGCTGCTACAGACCGAGGATGCTCGCAGGGCACTGCTGCAGCTCGAACCACTCCGCAACCTCCTCCGAGCCTAGGAACTGCTGCAGTAATGACTCCTATACGCTATCGATCTCTTGCGGCTGCTGCTGGCCGAACCAGTTTGTAGCAGGGTGCTGCTGCAGACCGAGGATGCTCGCAGGGCACTGCTGCAGCTCGAACCACTCCGCAACCTCCTCCGAGCCTAGGAACTGCTGCAGTAATGACTCCTATACGCTATCGATCTCTTGCGGACATCTATGCAGAGACGGAGGTGATTGATCTCCCTGCAGAGGAATTGTTCCTGATCTCTGAAGAACCTGCGAACTATCTCGAGGCTGCATCAGAACAAGAATGGAGGACAGCGATGGAGAAGGAGATGGAGGCCATCGAGAAGAACAAGACTTGGATACTCACGGAGTTACCGTGGGGTTCCAAACCCATTGGTCTCAAATGGGTATACAAACTGAAGAAAGACAATGAAGGCAACATTCTCAAGCACAAAGCAAGACTTGTAGCAAAAGGGTACGTCCAGCAGCAAGGCGTGGACTTCGATGAGGTGTTTGCACCTGTGGCGAGGCTTGATACCATCAGAATAATCCTCGCTATATCAGCACAGAACGGGTGGGAGGTGCACCATCTGGATGTGAAGTCGGCATTCCTAAATGGTGATCTCCAGGAAGAAGTGTATGTGGTTCAACCTGAAGGGTTCGTTGTGAAGAATCAAGAGCACAAGGTCTACAAGCTTTCAAAGGCACTCTACGGTCTACGCCAAGCACCTCGGGCATGGAACACGCGCCTCGACAAGTGCATGAAGGGCATCGGATTTGCAAGATGCACTCAGGAGCAGGCGGTATACACAAGGAGTAACAGAGGGGATACACTCATTGTTGGCGTGTACGTGGACGACTTGATCGTTACGGGCTTGAGGGCGGATGAGATAAAGTTTTTCAAGCAACAAATGATGAAGGAGTTCGAGATGAGTGACCTTGGATTGCTTTCCTATTATCTTGGTATCGAGGTGGATCAGCGAGATGATTGTATTGCACTAAGGCAGGCGGCCTATGCGAAGAAGGTTTTGGGTCAGTTCGGCATGATGGATTGCAACTCGACACAATATCCTATGGAAGCAAAGCTAAAGCTTGGAAAGGATTCTGAAGGAACACCGGTGGACGTGACGGAGTATAGACGCATTATCGGATGCTTAAGGTATCTAACTCACACCCGACCCGATATCACATATGCCGTGGGGATTGTGAGTAGATACATGGAGCACCCTACAGTTTTGCATCGACAGGCTGTCAAACATATTTTGAGGTACGTGGAGGGTACTATGTCCTACGGATTGGTGTACAGACGAGGTCGAGGCAATGAAGAGTTGGTGGGATTCACTGACAGTGATCTTGCGGGAGATGTTGATGACAGGCGCAGCACAGGCGGCATGGCATTTTATCTAGGTGACAGTTTGGTCACTTGGACATCACAGAAGCAGAAGACGGTGGCATTATCATCCTGGGGTGAAGTTCATCGAGATGCGGGAGCTTCTAGGAGTAAGGGACTTGGAATCTCGTCCAGATTAAGGGGGAGAATGTGAGTTGTTAATCAGTCCGGATTGTTAGTTGAGTTAAAATTAGTTAGAGTAGAATACTAGTTAGTAGATAATTCTCTAGTTATTGGATAAGATTAGAGTTGTAATCTTAGTCCTTATATATTTATGTAAACAACCTATATGGTTTTGATAACGTGAAATAAAAAGAAATCAAAAAAGTTCCCTGCTCCAATTTGTTGTTCCTGCTCCTTTACAAATCGGCTTCATCAACCAAAGACAGAGCTTTTGTTCTCTGTTTTCTGTGCTTGCTGTTCGGTTCTCTGAAAAAAAACTGCCAGGTTCGGTTGCTACAGTATTTACAGATTTTCTCAAATCAGTTTCAGATCTGATTCAGGTCGATCCTATTCTCAAAGCCAACAATAATTACATATGCCATACTTCTTATATGTGTAATGAACAATTGTATATTGTTAGCTATATATTGATGATATATGAGAGAGTTTGTTTCGTCTTCTAATCTTTCTTAGATCCTTCTTTAGTTAATAGATTTCTTGGACATCTTCTGCCAGTTACTAAAAAACATACATCCCTCTGTCATATTAGTTTATAAATTTACATGGGAAATTCTTTCATGATCAGTGCTAAAGGACCCTGTCAAATTTAGAAGTTATGGTGATCACGGTTGAGGGTTATAGTTTTATATTCTAACAATTAAAGTTAGATATTTTCTAGGAACATTTCCAGGCGATTTTTATACGCTTTTAAAGACTAACATAAAATGATCTTTTAGTCAAGAGGTGTATGCATGTGCTGATAAAATAGAACATGCGCCATAAGAAGCTACAACCCATACGAGGAATGAAAATGCAAAATAACCCAATTTATTATATGGCGAGCTACTCTGGAAACATGTATAATTTACCTGATTTCACTTTCTGTAGGGCTTCGTATAGCGCCTTTTGTTTCTTTCTCTGCAGAAGCTGCATGCATCACAAGTAAACATACCGCGTCATAAACTTTCAATTTTTTCCAACACTAATTAACAATATCATCGAAGTAAAATAAGATATCTAATACAAGAATTTCCTGTACTTTTCCGAGGAAATTGAGGAGATGCTCGACAAGCAGAGAGATTAACACGACGCCAGCGCAAATAGCTGCGACGATCCATGTAGGAGTGAACTCGAGTTTTACTTGATCTTCTCCTCCTCCACCTGCCATATTTTCTATGTGATCCGTGTAGTAAGAATAATGGAGCCTTACTACTTATAGAAGCTTTGAGAGAATGCATGAATAATCTTTGAATTCTTTGAATTTATATATCCATAAGGGGAATACAGGACTGGTGCAGACACCAAAAGAAGGAACCGGATCGGAAAAGTCAGTAAGTCAAGCAAATTAAGGGAGGGAAGATTGTCTCATTGAACTGGGTTTGACCCGTCATATTTTGGAAGTTAATAGTGTGGTTAATATATAGACTGCTTCAAATTTAGCCTGGGAGGGTTGAGGTTGACATGAGGAGACTCGACCTTTTCTTCTTCTTCTTCTTCTTTTTGATTTATTGCAGCTATGTTTTCAGTAGTACCAAATTGAACGAATTCCTGAGTGAAAATTTTCTGACTCTTATATGCAGCAATAGAATTCTTTAAGTGGGTCTATCTACAACAATAGAACTCTATTAAGGGATTTATCTGCAATAATAAAACTACGTGAGTCGTAATTAGTTCAAGGGGCTGTTGTCAATCTTTGAATGGACGCATTAGTTATGTTTCCCTTTGCATCCTGTTTGGAAGACCATAATCCAAATTTTGTCATGGACGCTAAGTTGTTTTTGGTCTAAATCCTCATTTATCATCATCAACCATATATTTGACAGGATCAAACATATAGTTTTCATTTGGCAACATCACTACATCAACCATGAGGAAAATTTTTATGTCGAAAGTATTGATAGTTAAACTCAACTTGACCTAAAAGTTTAATTTTTACTTTTTTATTTTAGTTGTTGCTAAAGTATTTTTATTTAAGTCCATCACTTTATAGTTTTTTCAATTGAAGTCCCTCTTTATGAGTGTACAACCTAGATGCAAACAAATCACATGTCAAAAGTCTCTGCCATTACCAAAAAACTCTGAAGTTGGTTGCGTTTAAAGCTATAATTTTATAAATAACATATATAATGTACTTGCTTATGCTATTCATAATGGCATGGCTAGGATTTAAACATTGGTGGGGGATGTAGAACACACAGCAGACACGTTTATGACAAAGTGGGACAGTCGCAAACCCAAGTGCAGGCCTGGTCGAAGAAAATAACTAGTTTCGAAGAAACGGTCGTAACTTTCAAACCGTACATCGGAATTGGACGAATTATATATGAAAATCGACTATCTTAACGAGACAGAGCCATCCAAACTCACCCCTTCGACTTTGGTTTGCGTTCTCCGTTTCGCCAAATTCCTTACGGTTTGAGAGATATTTGTATTTTAATTTGTCCGTTTTTTACTATTTTTAGTAATATTTTAGGAGTCTGTTTTGTTTAGGAAACAAATCCGATTTGATCTCAGATTTGACCGGTGGACTTTCCTAGTAATAAGGAGTTTTTTTAGGAGTTTTAATTTTTTACGAATTCTTTTATTATTTTTGGTAGAGTTTGAGTCCTTGTAGGAGTCTTGTTTCTTTTTTCTATTTAAGAAGAGTCTTGTAAGCCCTAAAGGCATAATTTTTTATTAATAAAATTTTGTTTTTCTTCAATATTTACTTTGTGGATTCGAAGCTCTTCGTGGATTCGAAGATTGTCCTTGGTGGATTCCGAGGCTATAACTTCTGCGCTACGTCAATTGGTATTAGAGCCTTGTTCCTCCGATCCAATGGCAGATGATGAAGCCTCTATTCCTCGAACTAAATTCGACGTGTTAAGGTCCTACGTAGAGCAACTGAAGACCAATGGTGATCAGATGAGGGCTTCCATAGAGCGACTTACGATGGCAGTGGAGCGTCTGAACCCGACGGGAGTTCAAAATCACGTTGATGGTCGCCAACGACGTGATCTGACTCCATATAATGAATCCGACAGCGAGGAAGATCCCTATGCACCCCCACGCCACGGTGTTTATCGTAGAGACCGACGACGAAGGGATAATTATGACGCTGGAGGTTTCAAGATGAAGATGGATTTGACATCTTTCAACGGGCAACTTCATATTGAAGAGTTCTTTGACTGGATTGCAGAAGTAGAGAGATTCTTTGAGTATATGGAGATCCCAGAAGAATGGAAGATAAACTTAGTGGCTTACCAACTCAAAGGTGGAGCTTCAGCTTGGTGGGAATATGTTTGTCTGAATCGATCTCATCAAGGAAAGCCGAAGGTCGATAGGTGGAAAAAGATGAAGAAGCTATTGAGAGCCCGTTTCTTGCCAAGCGATTATGAACAAGTTTTATTCAAGTAGTACCAGAATTGTAAGCAGGGTGGAAGAACCGTGGATGAGTACACATAGGAATTCTATCGACTATCATCCCGCAACAACTTACACGAGAGCGAGGACCAACAGATGTCTTGATATACAAGGGGGTTGAAGATAGCGATTCAAGATCGTGTATCTCTACAGCAGACCTATACCTTGGCAGACATGGTTAGCCTAGCCGAAAAGGTGAAGCGACAACTCAGACGAAATAGTAAAGGTCCATGGGCAGCTTCCGACGGGTCACGCACGAGCTTTAATCGTGGTAAACAGTCTCAAACAGTTTCTGAACAAGATACTATAACGGAGAAGGGCAAGGGTCCAGTGACAACAACTACAAAGAAGACTACATCCCCGAACCCATATGCCAAGCCTGACCTAATCAAGTGCTATAGATGTGGACAGCCTGGTTATCGATCCAATCAGTGCCCTAAAAGAGGTGTTGTGAACATAGTGGATCATGAAGATGAAGTTATAGACCGTGACGAAGTTGAAGACTATGATGGTGGATTGGATCCTGATGATGATGGGGAACAACTCTCATGTGTTGTGCGGCGTCTATGAAGACTATGATGGTGGATTGGATCCTGATGATGATGGGGAACAACTCTCATGTGTTGTGCGGCGTCTATTGTTGGCCCCAAAGACAGAAGAGCCACTCATGTGTTGTGCGGCGTCTATTGTTGGCCCCAAAGACAGAAGAGCCACCGCAGAGGCATAACATCTTTCGCACGAGATGCACCGTGAAACAGAAGATCTGTGATGTTGTCATTGATAGTGGGAGCAGCGAGAATATTGTCTCTCAGCGTATGGTGAAGAAGTTAGAATTAAAGACAGAGAAGCATCCCGTCCCTTACAAGATTGGTTGGATTCGAAAGGGTAGCGACGTACAAGTTGATGAAGTGAGTTGGGTATCCTTTTCCATTAGCCGAACTTATATCGATGAGGCGTTATATGATGTAGTTGAGATGGATGCATGTCATATCTTATTAGGCAGACCATGGCAGTTTGATGTTGATGCCACACATTGGGGAAAGGATAATGTTTATATATTTAAGAATGATGGTCGACGAATTGTGCTCAAGCCTCTAACTGAGAAGGGGCCTGTCAATACCAATGTGGCTGAAAAGAAGACTTTCTTAGTCGTTGACAATGAAGATTTTATGAAAGAAGTGAAGCAGTCCAACGAGGTTTATGCTCTTGTTTTGTCAGGAAAGGAAGATTCTACCACAACCGAAATTCCACCTAGAGTTCAAACCCTCTTGCAGCAGTTTGATACAGTTATGCCTAACGATCTACCCTCTGAATTACCAATGCTTTGAGACGTGCAACATCAGATTGATTTCATCCCTGGATCTCAACTACCAACTCTGCCACACTATCGGATGAACCCGAAGGAAGAAGAGATTTTGTAGAAGCAGGTGGATGATCTCATCCAGAAGGGTCTTATACGGCCTAGCATGAGTCTGTGTGCTGTACCAGCACTACTAGTCCCAAAGAAGAACGGAGAGTGGCGCATGTGTGTGGACAGTAGGGCTATCAACAAAATTACTGTGAAGTATCAATTTCCTATCCCACGCCTAGAAGACATGCTAGACATGTTATCTGGATCAAAAGTATTCTCAAAGATAGATCTCAAGAGTGGTTATCATCAGATTCGGATTAGGGAAGGAGATGAGTGGAAGACTGTCTCAAAGATAGATCTCAAGAGTGGTTATCATCAGATTCGGATTAGGGAAGGAGATGAGTGGAAGACTATATTCAAGACAAAAGAATGCATGTATGAATGGTTAGTAATACCTTTTGGCCTTTCTAATGCTCCCAGCACTTTCATGCGTTTGATTAATCAGGTATTAAAACCCTTTATCGGCAAGTTTGTTGTAGTTTACTTCGATGATATCCTGATTTATAGCCAGAGTGAGACTGCACATGGACCAATTGAGGGAGGTACTAATAGTTTTGCAGGAGAACAAGTTGTACATTAATCTGAAGAAGTGTAACTTCATGACCAGTAGCATTGTATTCCTAGGCTTTGTTGTTAGCACATAGGGTATCCATGTTGATGAAGAGAAGGTCCGTGCTATTCGAGATTGGCCTACACCGAAGACAGTTAGTGAAGTTCGTAGTTTTTATGGCCTAGCAACGTTCTACAAAAGATTTGTCAGAAACTTTAGGAGTATTGTAGCTCCTATCACTGAGTGCATGAAGAAAGGTAAATTCAATTGCGGGGCCGATGCGGATCGTAGCTTTGCACTGATCAAAGAGAAATTGTCCACCGCACCAGTACTTGCACTTCCAGATTTTCAAATGGTCTTTGAAGTTGATTGTGATGTGTCCATCATAGGAATTGGTGGTGTTTTATCTCAGGAAGGACATCTAGTTGCTTTTTACAGTGAGAAACTCAGCGAAGCTCGGCAGAAGTCGACCACATATGAGCTGGAGTTATATGCCATAGTTTAGTCTTTAAAGCATTGGGAGCACTATTTGATCTCGAGAGAGTTTCTGCTTCATACTGATCATCAGGCTTTGAAGACCCTTAATAGTCAGACTACCATCAACCGTATGCATGCTCGTTGGATCGCATATCTGCATCATTTCACCTTTGTTTTAAAGTATAAATTCGGGCAGCAAAATAAGGTTGCAGATGCACTCAGTAGGAGAGCTGGATTGTTGGTAACTTTGAAGGCTGAAGTGATTGGGTTTGAGTACCTTAAGGAGTTGTATGCAGAGCATAAAGATTTTAAGAAGGTTTGGGATAACTGCCTTCAAAATAAATCAGTCAAAGGCTTTCATATTCAGGATGGTTATCTATTTTATGGCGATCAATTGTGCATACCCCAGAGTTCATTAAGAGAGTAGATAATTCGAGACCTTCATGCTGACAGACTAGGAGGACACTTGGTATGTGATAAAACAATTGCAGCCATTGAAGAATGATATTACTGGCCTCAGTTGAAGAAGGGAGCAGAAAAATATGTGCGGCGTTGTCCAGTTTGTCAAGTTGCTAAGGGACAGTCTCAGAATACATGATTGTATACACCTTTACCTATTCCTGATGCACCATGGTATGATATCTCTATGGACTTTGTCTTGGGACTGCCTCGAACCCAACGAGGCATAGATTCTGTTTTTGTTGTGGTTGATAGGTTTTCGAAGATAGCGCACTTTATTCGGTGCAAGAAGGCTGCAGATGCGAGCAACATTGCGAATCTTTTCTTTCGGGAGATAGTTCGCCTTCATGGAGTGCTGAAGTCCATTACATCTGCTCAAGATTCTAAGTTCTTATCTCACTTTTGGAGAACTTTGTGACAGCGATTCAATACTTCTCTTAAGTTTAGTACTGTCTATCACCCTCAAACAGATGGCTAAACTGAAGTGGTCAATCGCACCCTCGACAATCTTCTTAGATCCATCTCTGGAGATCGACCGAAACAGTGGGATCTTGCTTTGGCACATGCTGAGTTTGCTTTGGCACATGCTGAGTTTGCTTATAATTGTATGGAGAGTCGAACTACAGGCAAGACACCCTTTGTGATTGTGTATGGAAGGCTTCCGAATCATTATCTCGACCTTGCTCTATTGCCTAAGCTTCCCGGACAGAGTGTTCCTGCAGATCATATGGTTGAAAAGATACAGGCTATCCAACAGGAAGTAAAGGAGAAGATAGAACGGTCTAATGCTAAATATAAGAATGATGTTGATCGACACAGGAGGAAGAAGGTGTTTGAAGAGGGAGACATAGTGATGGTGTTTCTGCGAAAAGAACATTTTCCCGTGGGCACCTACAACAAGCTGAAAAATAAGAAGTATGGTCCATGCAAAATACTAAAGAAGATTAGCGACAATGCTTATGTGGTTGACCTTCCTACAGATTTGGGTATTTCTCCTAATTTTAATGTTGCAGATTTGTTTGAGTATTACCCACCAGAAGAAACAACTATTCATGCAAGTGTAAGCTCGGGGTCGAGCTCTTTTCAAGCATGGAGGGCTGATGTAGAACATATAGTAGACATGTTTATGTCAAAGTGGGATAGTCACAAGCCCAAGTGCGGGACTGGTCGAAAAAAATAACTAGTTTCGAAGAAACGGTCGTAACTTTCAAACCGTACGTCAGAATTGGACGAATTATATACGAAAATCGACTATCTCGACGAGACAGAGCCATCCAAACCCACTCCTTCAGGTTCGGTTTGTGTTCTTCATTTCTCCAAATTCCTTACGGTTTGAGATATTTGCATTTTTGTCCATTTTTTACTATTTTTAGTAATATTTTAGGAGTCTGTTTTGTTTAGGAAACAAATCTAATTTGATCTCAGATTTGATCGGTGGACTTTTCTAGTAATAAGGAGTCTTTTTAGAAGTTTTAATATTTTAGGAATTCTTTTACTATTTTGGTAGAGTTTGAGTCCTTATAGGAGTCTTGTTTTTTTTTCTATTTAAGAAGAGTCTTGTAAGCCCTAGAGGCATAACTTTTAATTAATAAAATTTTATTTTTCTTTAATATTTACTTAGTGGATTCGAAGCTCTTCGTGGATTCGAAGATTGTCCTTGGTGGATTCCGAGGTTACAACTTCCACGCTGCATCAGGGGGGGCAAATATATATATGTATGACGATGAAAGTAATATATTATGAAACTAATTATAAAAGCGTATGTATAGTGTTTGCATTGACTACAAAAAAAATCTCAATGAAAACATTAATTCTAAAATTGTGCACGACACTCCTTAATAGAAACAAAATCATTAAGTAGTGAATCTAAATCAAAGGTCTTCGTAATATCTTTCTCAATAAAAATAAGCAAAATATCAACAAAAAATTCATCACACATCCGATTACGCAATCTAGTCTTCACAAGCTTCATAGCCAAAAATGCTCATAAGGTAGTTGTGGTAGAAACTGAAAGAGTCAATATCAAGCGAATTAATCTATCAACAAGAGGATAAGCCATGGATTTCTTCGTCTCTGTTAAACCCTGACATAGTTCCGGAATAGATGACAATCCCTCCAATTCTGGGTGTTTCGATACATAAATATAGAAGTGTTGAAACTGAAATCTCAAAGTAATCCTCTCATGCTCTGTAAAGTCACGATGGATAGTACTTTTCAACAATAGTAGAAATATCCTCAATATCAAAAGATTAGTACCCATCTTTCGAACTCAAAGCAGCACTATGTTTCAAAAGCTCGATCATTCGTTTGTTGAACCTTGTATTTAGCTCTTGCAATTGAAATTCAATAGTGGCGTTAAATATATCAAAGTGGTAATGATGTTTAGCGGTGATACGATCTAGTCTGCGACGACTGCGACCTTCAAAATATGGATTATCCAAATCTTGAATAACAATTTCATGATTGGAGCAAAAAGTCATCACATTCTCAAGGAAAGAATCTCACACATCATCCCTCAAGGCTTGAATAAGTGACATTGTACTTGACACTAAACGCATTGCATTCAAGATATCTCGAGATTTTTGTTGCAAAGTTTGGCAAAGAACATTAGTAATGCCCACGATTTCTTTCATCAGATGAGAAACAAAAATAAATTCGAATAATCTAATCTTTTTTAAAGATGCCCTGACATCTCCTTTTGTTTTATAGTGAGCACCATCATTTTTGATATTTTCAAGAATAACATAAGTTGCATTGTACATCCTGAGAATGTAGCACACTAAAGAAAAGTGAGAGCTCTAATGCGTATCACCCGCTCGTTTTAAATTTGATTAGTTGCTTCTTTTGGAAGTATTTAGAGTCAAATATGATATAATTAAATAAAAATTAATTATATGATTTAGAATGACAGGTAGCTAGCTTTCTTGCGTAAGGGAGCCAACATTTTGTCTTTCCTATGTAAACAAAAGTAAAGGGGAAAACATAGAGGAGAGGGCCCTAGACTCATTCCTCATACAAAGTAAACGGTGTGGGTCAAATTATTCTTTAGGTCCCCTATCAAAGAGTCAAATCCCCCACAAATGAAAGGAAATAACGGACTTAATTATAGTAAGCACAATAAATAATATTAGCAAACAAGAAGTAAGTTGCTTAATAAGGTTATGGATAATAATTAAAAAAAAAGAGCCATGAGGTATCAAGTTAAAGCTTTTTTTAATATATATAATAAGAATAGAGGATGATGCTTGTTTACTCCAAGGAAATATGAAACAAGAAAGACAACAATACATGAACTTAAGTTTTGAGACTATTTGCTCAAATCAAAGTGTTTTGTCTTAGTTTGGTCCACCTGGGCTTTGACATGGGGAGATTGCATTTTTTGCTTTGGGTAAATTTAGCAACATTATAATGAACTATATGAGATTATGCACAAAAATAACATAAATTATTTTTATTAGAGAAAAATATCATAACTTTTATTCAGCAAAAAAATATTGTTTACAATCAAAAAGTTACCTATGCGCATAAATATTAACAACTTTTCATTATGTTTATAAAATTACCATTTAATTTGAGATAAAGTAAATGGATACAACGAGCTTAAATTATTGTCAGATAAAAGCATTATTATGAAGCTACTATATATGTAATGTTTCATGGTATCATCATCATCTTCTTCTTCTTCTTCTTCTTTTTAAGGTTATGATATTAATTTTTAATAACAATAATTCATGATAATATTGTATAAAATCAATGTAGTGAATGGTAAGTTTGGCTTTACATTAGCCTAGTCAGCTGATGGTATGTCGCAATGATCTTGATAAGTATATTCCTAGTGTTAATATATGGCAACAAGGACAAGCTGAAGAAAGTTAGAACAATAATTATAAAACTAACTTTGATTGCTATTCAATCGAAAAAATCCATCTCCAATTATTAAATGGTCTGAATGGAGTAACAACATGGTTATAACAAGAGGCTTGAGCTAGGCTATTTTTAGTAATATTCAACATTAGATACTATCAACTCAATTTTAAAAATTAGAACCAAAAAATGAAAATCCGAGCCATTGAATATGATCTATTATATATTAACTATTTATAAATAAAATTTCAAAAGACTTCAACACGTTTTGTTCATATATCAAGACGTGAAAAACTAAGCAACTTTATGAAAATTCTAAAACGTTAATTTTGACGACATATTATGCATGCGTTAATGATATTGAAATCCATTAAAATTTTATTTCTAGATAGTTCATGTTGAAAGAGGCAAAAAATCATATGAAAAAATAGCTACAAGAAACACTCTGGTTGGTCGACTGATGGGTGTGATCAGTCGACCGATAGCATGCACGCAGGAACTGTAAAAATTGTCGCACTGGACAGTCGACTGATGAGCCTTCATCAGTCGACCGATGAACATCTACCGGTCGACTGATGAGGCTTCATCAGTCGACCGATAGCGGGTTATTGGGTCGAACTGTTCCTAGCCTGTTTTGGATTTGAGTGTTTATATAAATAGAAACATGTTTGTTAGGGTTTTTTAATCAAAGAAAAGAGGTTGTTTTGTGCACTTTGAGAGGGAGATTATTGAGAGGTAGTGAGATCTTGTTGGTTAGGGCTATTGTGAGTGTTTGAAAGTTATAACCCATTGTGTTTCTCCTCCATATAGTGAAATCTCTTCATCCTCTCCCCATGGACGTAGGCAACTTGCCAAACCACGTAAATCTCTATATTTGTGATTGGTTTTGGTCGTTTCATTGTGAATTGTGCTCGTGGTGTTCTTTTTTGTTGTTTACCGAATTGTTATGGATTGAGTCCGCTTCCGCTGGACAACAACTGTTAGTACCCTTGTTTTGATGATGATTTACAAACAATCTCTAACATCGTTTGTCTAGTGTTTGTATTTATTTATTAGGTATTATAGACAAACATCGATGTGGGATGTTGGTTGGATTGCGCCTACACGATCATATCCATTGGAGGATGAAAGGAATATTAGAATGAAGCAATTCGCAATTCAAGTCAAAGATTCAAGATCAAGTCATACGCAACCAAGACGAGCATATTGAAGATCTTTCATCTTGGGTATATTAGTTTAGGTGTTTATAATTGTGTTAATACTTCAAGTTCAATTATACACACACACGCGCGCGCGCGCACACACACACACACGTATTTATTGATTTTATCAAAATATAGGTGTTTTTATAAAAATATTATGTTATTGGTTTATGGACAATCTAATCATTATATACATCCTTTATTAAGTCTTTAAATCAATATTAAAAGGTTTCATAACTTGGTTTAAGTCAAAAGTAAAAAAAATTAAGTGTTTAGTGTTTTTGCAAAATGATGAGTTTTCACAATTGGGAGATGCAATTTGAAAATTTCTTTTTGTAACATATTGATTTTCATGTATAAACATTTTCCAAAGTTTTATATTTTTTGAAATTTATTTGCTATTTTTAAGGCACTTTAAAAATCAGATTTCATACATGAACAGTGCATATGCATGTTTATAAATTGACTTATGACTAAGACAATTCGACTTATGAACTGCTCTGGAAAATGCATTTTCTATCTACTGAGTCGACTTACTATTCCAGCAAGTCAACTTATACTAAATCGACTTATGTCTTCTGTCAAGTCGACTTATGAGTTGTTTTGCAGATAGTGTTTTTAATCTGTTAAGTCGACTTACTGATCTGACAAGTCGACTTATTACATATGAGTCGACTTATAACTTCTCACAAGTCGACTTATGAACTAGTTGTTGCACAGTAACAGTTATTTTCAAGATTTTGTTGTTTTGTAATTTTTCTAGGGGTTTGGGCTATTGTTTTGGGAGTTTATAAATACCTCATACCCTCTAACTTCTGAAACAACCAAGAAAGAGTTTAATCAAGTTTACATTGGTGTTTAAGTTTGTTTAAGAGTGTTTTAAGTTTGTTTATGTGAAGAGGTTTTCATAAGAGGAAGAGGATATCACTTTCATTTTGTTTGGGCTTCAATCTAAATCTCTCTCTCTTGTTTTCAGAGAAGTTTTACTAAACTTAATTTCTAGCTTGTATTCACATTTGTTATTGATTATCTTTTCTTTAAGTTAGATTCTACATTAAGTTTAGTTTTGATTTTATTGATACTCATTCTTTACACATATCCGCTTGAGCTTAAGTATTTTCATACATAGTATATTAGGGTTGTGAGAGTGTAACTTTGAGTGTGGGCTTAATTGAGTTCTCACCTTATTTAGAGAGAAATATTTGTTATTGTGCTTAATTGTGAGATCATATTGTAATATACAAAGATACCAAGAGTAGTGTGTGGTGAGAGACGTGGTCGATTCCAAGAGGAGTGAGTTCGGTGGTAAAGCCTAGAGAGAGGTGGTAATTCTGAACACTTAAGGAAGGCGACACGGGCTAGGCCAACACTAGAAGGTGTATTGTGTAGTTGCAAGTGTGAGTGACTGTGATAGTTTTCGGTGAGCTAGAAAACCAAAATTATGAGGTGTAAACATTTTGGGTGAATGTTGAAAACCCGTTGTGATAGTGAATTCTGCCCGGGAGTGGGGAGCGAAGACGTAGATCGAAAGGACCGAACTCTGTGATCATTTTTGTGTGTTTGTATTGATTATTTGCACACTATCACATTTGTATTTTAGTTTATGTTTATATCGCCCTTTGTTTATATCGCTTATTCTTACTCATAATTAGTTGTATATCATACTTGCAAGAACAAATTATTAATAAATTTTAATTTGGCATTTAAATCAGATTAGATTAGCACATTACCCTATTCACATCTTTTAGGGTAATTTTATTTGGTATCAGAGCTTGGTGCTGTTTGATTTGTGGCTTAACCACCTTGAGTTAAAGTTCCTAGCTTTGTATTTTTGCTAATCTAGTTTTGAGATTTGTTGCATCTTGCTTGCATATATATATAAATATAAATATAAATATAAATATATATATAATTAGATGGTTTCCCCTATGCCCAATGGTGTGTTAGATTTAAACTCTTTGTTCGATCTAGACACTTCGATTTATGGGAAATTATCGACTGTGCTTATATTCTGCCCACATTAGAGAAATCCAAGTGGAGCAATCATGATAAGAAAATATTTACAATGAATAAGCTCTTGTTAGAATTTTTGCTTAACGCTTTTGACTCATCGTTTTCTAACAAGCTTTATTCATTTGATAGTGCTTATACATTGTGGAAATTCATAGAAGCACATCAAGGGAACTTGGAGACGATCCGACGAGTTTTGGCGGCTTCATCTTCAAGTTCTATTGGAGTATCATGTATACGACCACTAGGTGATAGCCCTATTGAGATATGTGAGTCCGATATTGATGATGAAGTTACTATTGATGAACTCTTCCGTTGATATGAATTATTAATGCATAATTATAAGAAGTTGCAACATAATTTTATAGAATTAAAAACAAGCATGTTGAATTAAAATCCGATCATAAGTTATTAGTATCTAAGTTTGATACAATTTTTAATGAGAATGTGATCCTCAAAGAGAATAATGAAAAATTAAAGTTGGATCATGATTCCTTAATTTTAAAAGTTGCTAGCTTAATTCATGAGAAAGATAATGTCATATTAGAAGTAGAGAACATGAAAAATAAAGTTAGTTCTTTTGTTAACACTTATATATGTTCTACTTCTAATAACAATGCATATGTAAAAGTAAATGAGTTGAATCATATTAAGGACCGTATATCATCTTTAGATTCAACCCTTAAAACATGCATTGTAAATAATAACAAGCATATGGACTTGTGTGCAAAGTCCCGTGTAAATACTTCCAAGACTCCTTGTAGGCAGTAAAAATTGCCTAGGATGTCAAAAACTCATCTGACTGGCCCCGCTTGCCAAATAGCTTAGGCTTGTTTGCATTCAACGAAGCCTAGCAGAGCTCGCCCGCAGAGCACAATCACCCATTTTCTGAGCTCGCCCGCTCGAGCCCAATCACGCCTAATTGTTGAGTTTGTCCACAGAACTCAGCCTCGCCTGTTTGTTGAGCTCGCCCGTAGAGCTCAACATCGCCTCCTTTTTTAGCTCGCCCGTAGAGCTCAACCTCGCCTCCTTGTTGAGCTCGCCCGTAGAGCTCAACCTCGCCTATTTGTTGAGCTCGCTCATAGAGCTCAACTTCACCTATTTATTGAGCTCGCCGCAGAGCTCAATTACCCCTGTTCTTTGAGTTCACTCACAGAACTCAACCTCGCCTGTTTGTTAAGCTCGCCCGTAAAGCTCAACCTCGTCTTCTTATTGAGCTCACCCGTAGAGCTCAACCTTGTCTGTTTGTTAAGTTCTCCTGTAGAGCTCAACCTCGCCACCGTATTGAGCTCGCCCATAGAGCTCAACCTCGCCTCCTTATTGAGGTCACCCGTAGAGCTCAACCTCGTCTGTTTGTTGAGCTCGCCCATAGAGCTCAACTTCACATATTTATTGAGCTTGACCGCAGAGCTCAATCGCCTCTGTTCTTCGAGTTCACCCGCAGAACTCAACCTCGCCTCCTTATTGAGCTCGTCCGTAGAGATTAACTTCATCCGTCTAATGAGCTCGACCGCAGAGCTCAATCATCCCTCCTTATTGAGCTCACCCATAGAGCTTAACTTCGCCAGTCTATTGAGCTCGCCCGTAGAGCTCAATCGCCCCTATTCTTTGAGCTCGCCCGTAGAGCTCAATCTCGCCTGTTTATTAAGCTCGCTCGCAGAGCTCAAGCATCACATGTTAGCTTGACTCATCTTCATGAATCAAGCTCGTCAAATCATAGAGCTCGCCAGGACGTGTTCAACCCTGCCTGAATGCTTTGCTCACCAGCACAAGCTAAGCCCGCCTGCAGGGAGTTTGTCCGCACGAACTCGACTTGTTAACGAACTCCAGCTCATATGTTGGAGGGGCCCGCCAGCCAACCCCGCTTGTTCTCCAAGCTCATATGCATGCTTTCCTGAGCATTTAGACAACTCTCGAGCTCGCCCGTAGCTTTGCCAGCCTCGCCTGTGAATGTAAACAGGCTGCTAGCTTGTGGGAGTGGGCCTACCCACTTCCCACGTCAAGGGTGATGATGGGGCATGGCTCTCATCACCCCTATAGTGGTCACATCCCACAGTGGGGGGCATCGCACTCCTCACCAATTAGTGGTCAAATCCCACAAATCAAGGGATAGCCCATTGTCATCCCTTGCCTATTTAAAGCCCCCTTTACTAACGTGAAAAGGGCAGAGGCTGGAGATTTTCATACTCAAGGCTCTTCAATCAGAGACTTGTTGAGGCTGGTTGGTTGGCTGGGCTTGGCATTTCTATTGTCAAGGCTCTTCAATCGGAGACTTGTTTTGGCTCACTTGCTTGATATAACATTCCTAGCTCCTTGCTTGGATTGTTGAAGTGGACTCAATCTGAACCCTCAGATGAGGCTCATCAGCTCTCTGCAAACCCTTGCATTGTAGTTCTCTCCAAGCTCACAACCTTGATACCTTTTCAAGCTCAGGTACAGTCGAACTCAATCACTCTGGAGCCTCTACTGTGCACTGAGGCTCCAACCGTAACTTCGATCGGATCGTCCAAGGGAAGCAAACTCGGCGTAAGCATCGAAGGAGGCGTCCTACCACCGCCAGCGAACCCACGTTAAATAAGGAGGGTCATTCTCTTCTCCTCTATTGTAAATATTGATCATTAGTTTGTAATAAGCCAATCTTATAAACACAAACAATCCCTCAAGCCGGGAAGTCAATTTTTACACCCAACACTCCTACACACTATGCACACATGTATAACAAAATTTATAAGTGTTCTATTTACGACCGTAAAGGCCATCTTGCCAAATTTTGTTATAATGCACAAAAGTTCACCAAATCTAAAAATATTGATTCATGTGCATCCCATCAAGCTTCATCACATCATACACATACACATGCACATAAAGTTCATCACAAGCATGCTCATATGTATAAATGTGATTACTATGGTTGTTTTGGTCATTTGACTAAATTTTGTTTTAATTTGAAAAGAGTTTCTCATTTGCAAAATGCTTTTAAAAGACCATCTATGTTTGCAAATAATTCTCGTGCACAACCATAAGGTCAACACAAATTATTTTAACCTTTTCATTACACATATTGCAATTGAAAATGTTATCTGTACAATTATTATTTTGACCGTGTCCGTACACCAAATGCGCCTAAATGGGATCATAACCCAAGAGCTTTGAGCTTTAATGAAAGGGGTCATGTCTCTAAATTTGCCGGCACCAAAAATGTTTGGGTGTCAAAATAAAATTGACTATATTTATTTTGTATTTTTTGGATTTTTAGGTTTCGTATTTTTATAACAACGTAAATTGATAAGATTTTTTAAAACCACTCATATTTTCTCTTTAAAAGAAAGTATTTTCAAATATATATATACATTTACATTGTTAAAAAATTTAAAATGATTTATTTGTGGATTTTTAAACAAAACCATAGCTCATGATTATTATATGGTTGTAATCTTGGTTTGAACTATATAGTTTTTGGTATAATTTGGTTTGTACTTATGAGATCATTGTAAAAATACTTTTATGATGATATTTATGTGTTTGAGCTTGTGGATCATCATTTGTGATTTATAATGTACCTTTATGTGATTAGTGTTTTATGTTCGCTGACATAATTATCATGCTTACATTTTTTGTGATGCAAATATGGATTGAAACAAGCTCTAAGAGCTTGGTATGATTGTTTATCTAGTTTTTATTGTCAAAAATGATATTATTGATATTCATTTATTTTATCCAAAGCATACCACTTTTGAATCGTTTGTGAAAAAACATATAAATGTTTTGACATTATTATTTGCTTAATCACTTGTTCTCCAATATGATGATTTATAGATTAAGTATGTTTTTGATGTTATTATAGTTTAGATTTTGATTTATGATTTCATTTGATTGATTTTATTTTCATTTGGACTTTCATGTTTGTCATGATTTTCAAGATTCTCATGATTTGTTTTCATTTTAAAATATTTTTCATGATTCTCATATTTTTCATTCTTTTGATTTCATAAATCTATATATTTTTTGTATTGAAACACAATTTTCATAGTGTGTTTTGGCTTGGCCTTTTGAATGTGAGTTGTGTTTAGCATATTCTATATCTATACTTGCTCATATATATTTGCCTAACTTATTATTGTATATATTTTATATGGCATTTTGATAGGGGGAGCTTTTTTCCTATTTGTTTATACTCACCGGGCTTATTTGTAGGGGGGGCTTTCGCTCTCTTATTGTTTTCCCCATTTTGATGTTAACAAAGGGGGAGAAACAAATGGTTTGTGAGTATTTATGAGTATTTTGCTTTATTACATATTTTATATATAATCTTTATGTAGATTGTTTATCATCATCAAAAAAGGGGAGATTATTAGTACCTTTGTTTTGATAATGATTTACAAATAATTTCTAACATCGTTTGTCTAGTATTTGTATTTGTTTATTAGGTATTCTAGACAAATATCGATGTTGGAGGTTGGTTGGATTGTGCCTACACAATCATATCCATTGGAGGATGGAAGGAATATCGGAATGAAGTAATTCGCCATTCAAGTCAAAGATTCAAGATCAAGCTTCATCCACAACCAAGATGAGCATATTGATGATCTTTCATCTTGGGTATATTAGTTTAGGTATTTATACTTGTGTGTTAATACTTCAAGCTTAATTATACACACACACATATTTATTGATTTTATCAAAATATAGGTGTTTTTATGAAAATATTGTGTTATTGGTTTATGGACAATTTAATCATTATATACATCCTTTATTAAGTTTATTTATCAATATTAAAAGGTTTCATAACTTGGTTTAAGTCAAAAGTAAAAAAATCAAGTGTTTTACACATACACGTATTTGAGTGTTTTTGCAAAATGATGAGTTTTCACAATTGGGAGATACAATTTGAATTTTTTTTTGTAACATGTTCATCTTTATGTTTATAAACATTTTCCAATGTTTTATATTTTTTGAAGTTTATTTGCTATTTTTTAAGGCACTTCAAAAATCAGATTTCATACATGAACAGTTCATGTGCATGTTTATAAGTTGACTTATGAACTGCTCTGGAAAATGTATTTTCTATCTGCTGAGTCGACTTACTATTCTAGCAAGTCGACTTATACTAAGTCGACTTATGTCTTCTGTCAAGTCGACTTATGAGCTGTTTTGCAGATAGTATTTTTAATCTGTTAAGTCGACTTACTGATCTGACAAGTCGACTTATTACATATGAGCCGACTTATAACTTCTGATAAGTCGACTTATAAACTAGTCGTTACACAGTAACGGTTATTTTCCAAATTTTTTTGTTTTGTGATTTTTCTAGGGGTTTAGGCTATTGTTTTGGGTGTTTATAAATACCCCATACCCTCTAACTTCTGAAACAACCAAAAAAGTGTTTAATCAAGTTTATAATGGTGTTTAAGTTTGTTTAAGAGTGTTTTAAGTTTATTTATGTGAAGAGATTTTCACAAGAGGAAGATGAGATCATTTTCATTGTGTTTGGGCTTCAATCTACATCTCTCTTACTCTTGTTTTCAGAGAAGTTTTACTAAACTTAATTTCTAGCTTGTATTCACATTTGTTGTTGATTATCTTTTCATTAATCTACTACATTAAGTTTAGTTTTGATTTTATTGATAATCATTGTTTACACATACCCACTTGAGCTTAAGTATTTTCATACATAGTATATTGGGGTTGTTAGTGTGTAACTTTGAGTGTGGGCTTAATTGAGTTCTTACCTTTTTTAGAAAACAAACATTTGTTATTGTGCTTAAATATGAGATCACATTGTAATACACAAGCACACCGAGAGTAGTGTGTTGTGAGAGATGGGGTCGATTTCAAGAGGAGTGAGGTCGGTGGCAAAGCCTAGAGAGAGGTGGTAATTCTAAACACTTAAGGAAGGCGATACGGGCTAGGCCAACAATAGAAGGTGTATTATGTAGTTACAAGTATGAGTGATTGTGATAGTTTTCGGTGAGCTAAAAAATTAAAATTGTGAGGTGCAAACATTTTGGGTGAATGTTGAAAACCCGTTGCGATAGTGAATTCTCCTCGGGAGTGGGGAGCGAAGACGTAGGTCGGAAGGACCAAACCCCATGATCATCTTTGTGTGTTTGTATTGATTATTTGCACACTATCACATTTGTAGTTTAGTTTATGTTTAAATCGCCCTTTGTTTATATCGCTTATTCTTACTCATAATTAGTTGTATATCATATTTTCAAGAACAAATTGTTAATAAATTTTAATTTGTCATTGAAATCAGATTAGATTAGCACATTACCCTATTCACCCCCTCTATTGTATTCTATTTGGTATCAGAGCCGGATTTCAGATCTAGGGTTTGATTTGGGTGGAGGAAAACTTGGTGTTGGAAGCTTGGATCTTAGAGATCTAGGTTTCGGTGGAGATACCATTGCGAAGTTGACATTGAAGATCTCGCCTTCCTCGTGTGGTTGGGAGATTATTTTGGAATGCTATCTAGGGTTTAATTTTGGGTGATTTCTCAACTCTATCAATTTTGAATCTTTCCTCTACAATTTGGAGATAGTAAGCAATGGCAGGAGAAAGTGGTGAAGTAGCAAGGTTGCGTCGATTACAGTTCAGGTTGCACTTCAGAATATAAAAATTAGTGTTGTGAAGTATGACGACAAAGTCAACTTTGGGTTGTGGATGAGTGATGTGCAGGATGCATTGAATGCTCAAAACTTGGAAGAGACGATAATGATTCATGAGAGGCCACCTAAATATGATGAGGTGATATAGGACAAGATGAATCAAAATGATTGTGGGGTGATCAGGTCTTGTTTAGAACAAGAGTTGAAATATGATGTTATTGGCGTGACGTCTGCGATGAAGATGTAGGAAATTCTTAATAACAAGTATCTTACAAAGAGTGTTGAGAATCGGTTGCACTTTCTATAGAGATTATTTAGATTCTAGATGTTCAGTGGTACCTCACTTGCAAATCATGTGAACAACTATACAAAGTTATTGTCGGACTTGGCCAATGTTAATGAGAAGATATCAGATGAGTACAAAGCGATCATTTTGTTAGGCTCATTACCCGATGAGGATTTTGATACCTTTATACTTACATTATTGAATGGTAGATTTTCCATCACCTATAGTGAAGTGACTAATGCATTGATAAATTTTGGTTTAAGGCGGAAGGATAAAGAATATTCCAAAGCTAGTACTTCAGGAGAATCCTTGTCGACAAGAGGAAGGAGTCCCTATCCTAGAGGTGGTAATAGAGGCAGCTCAAAGTCAAGAGGCAACTACCAAATTGTAAAAAACCAGTGTACTTTCTGCAGAGAACAAGGACATTGAAAGAGAGATTGCCCAAAGCTGAGAGAGAAGGAGAATAGCAATAAGAAAGGCCCGAAGGCCAGTGAGGTGAATGTTGCTAAGAGTGGTAACGATTCCGATAATTCATGCTTTTCTCTATTAATTACTCTAGAGATTAACCATGCGAAAGCATCGGATTGGATGTTGGATTCTTGTGCTACTTATCATATGACTCTCTGGAGAGATTGGTTTGTATCTTTTGAGAAACTCGATGAGGGTGTGGTAGTCATGGGAAACAATCAATCCTGTGGTATTTGTAGGATAAGTACCGTCAGGATTCGGATGCACGATGGAGTTGTTAGAGAGTTGAATGAAGTAAGGTTTGTTCCTCAACTGAAGAAAAATCTTATTTCTGTTGGGAGTTGTTAGAGAGTTGAATGAAGTAAGGTTTGTTCCTCAACTGAAGAAAAATCTTATTTCTGTTGGATCTTTGGAGACAAAGGGATTTAAGGTAACTTTCGAGAATGTTATAGCCAAAGTTACTAAAGGATCATTGGTGGTGATGAAAGCGGTCTGCAATAGAAATCTCTATTATCTGAAGGGAAGTATCGAGATTGGTCAGGTAGCTTCAGCAGTTTCAGAGGCGGATGCTAGCAGACTTTGAAACTTCAGACTTGGGCACGCAAGGGAAAAAACATTGCAGGCATTTGCAAGCAAGGATTATTAAAAAGAGCCAAATGTGGGAAAATTGAATTATATGAGAACTGTATTCTTGGCAAGAAGACTAAAGTGAAGTTTGGGACATCCATTCATAGGACAACTGACATCTTGGACTTCGTGCACATATATGTATAGGGTCCTACCAAGACGATATCACTTGGTGGTCGATATTGGTTCATCGCGTTTATAGATGACTATTTTAAGCATTGTTGGGTATACACCATGAAGCATAAGAGTGAAGTCCTAGAGATATTTGTTGAGTAGAAGAGAAAATTAGAACTGCAGAAAGGAGAAAGATCAAGACGTTAAGATCCGAAAATGGTGGTGAGTACACATCAGACCCCTTTCAGCAGCTATGTTGAGACAAGAGAATAGAGAGACACTTCACAGTTAGTCATATACCACAGCAGAATGGAGTGACAGAGAGGTTGAATCGGATTTTACTAGAGAAGATCCGATGTTTGTTATCGCAAAGTGGTTTATCAAAGATCTTTTGGACTGAGGTACCTACATATGCGAGCCACCTTATTAATAGGCTTCCTTCATCTGCGATAAAGGGAAAGACTCTTATGGAGATATGGTCGGGAGAACCAGCATACGACTATGATCAGCTTAAGCTTTTTGGATGCCCTACATTTTATCATGTCAAAACTGATAAATTAGAACCTCGAGCTAGAAAGACCATATTTATGGGTTTTAAGCATGGAGTGAAAGGTTACAAGCTTTGGGATCCAATTGAGAAGAAGATTGTGCTGAGCAGAGATGTCACATTTAATGAGGCTTCACTCTTGAAGTCTCCCAGCTCTCATCAAGTGGACAACACCCCGACAGTGGAGACATCGCTAGTGGTGGAGATTGATGCAGCTTCATAGAGTCCATGTGGAACCGTATCTATTAGAGTACCGACTGAGGTGACGCCAGATGAGCACAGTGATGATTTAGAGGATACAGGTACAACAGAGCAGGATCAGGGACCGACGGTTCATGTTCAGGATTCTATTGTAATTTGAAGATCTAGGAAAGACATATGGTTGCCAGGGAGGTATACAGATATAGTGGTTGCTTATGCACTTCCGGTGGAGAGTGTCGATGAGATAGTTCCTACTACCTTCAGAGAGGCTGAACAGAGTTCAGAGGATGATATGTGGCAGAAAGCTATGCAGGAAGAGATGGAGTCTCTTCAGAAGAATGACACATGGAAGCTTGCTGAGCTTCAAAAGGGGCTGAAGACAATTGGTTGTAAATGAGTGTATACCAAGAAGGAGGGCATTCAGGGCACTTCAATGAGGTTCAAAGCTAGGTTGATAGCGAAGAGTTATGCATAGGAAGAAGGTATTGATTACAATGAGGTATTCTCTCCGGTGGTGAAGCACTTTTCTATTCGGATCTCACTAGCTTTGGTGGCACATTATGGTTTAGAATTGGATCAATTGGATGTAAAAACGATATTTCTTTATGGTGATCTTGATGAAGAAATTTATATGACTCAGCCATTGGGGTTTCAAGCTGTAAGGAAGGAAAAATTGGTTTGTAGATTAAAGAAGCCGTTATACGGGTTGAAGTAATCTCCAAGACAGTGGTATAGGGGATTCGATGAGTTTATGATCGGTAAGTCATACATTAGGAGCCAGTTTAATCCTTGTGTGTACTATCGCAAGCTTCATGGAGGTGCGTATATTTATTTGTTGCTTTATATCGATGACATGTTGGTTGCTTCCATTTCCATACCCGTCATAGATGAATTGAAGATACAGCTTTCAAGCGAGTTTGAGATAAAAGATTTGGGTGAAACAAAGCGTATTTTGGAGATGGAGATCGGCAAAGACAGTGATAAGGGCAGAATTTGTTTAACACATATAGGTTATTTGAAGAAGGTGTTACAATGCTTCAATGTTAGTATAGAGACGAAACCAGTCAGTGTACCTTTGGGAGCCCATTTGAAGATTTTAGTTGATCTTTTACCAAAGTCAGTTAAAGATAGAGAGTTGATGTCGAAGACTCCTTATGTAAGTGTAGGCTGTCTAAAAATCACAATAGATAGCTGATCCCCATCAAACACCGATGATGGAAGTTACAATCTGACGACTTCCAGAAGGTTACAATTTGAAGACTTTCACGTAGATCGCTAAAGGTTACAATCTGACGACCTTCACGACAACCGATGAGAGCTCTAGTTTAACAGCCTTCACCATCAACATCGAGAGTTACAATCTGACGACTCTTACATATCAAAGAGCTAAAGTAAAGATTACAAAATGATGATCTTTGCAAAGCTTCGACAGAAAGAGACTACAAATCGACGGTCTCTTCAAACCAAGATGTGGAAATCCTCCCCGCGTACCAGCATCAAGACATACCGCGTTCATAGCCACGAACGCAGCGCAAACGCAGCTCCAAACGCTGCAAACGCAGCTCAGATCCGCTGCCAAACGCAGCACAAACGCAGCTCCATCGCTGCCCAAACGCAGCTCTTCACCGCTGCCGAACGCAGCTCCATCGCTGCTCAAACGCAGCTCCATCACTGCCCAAACGCAGCTTCCAAGCTGCCAAACGCAGCTTCCAACAAAATACTGCGTCCGAGCTTCCAGACGGTGCGTTTGAACGCAGAATTCACGCCAGAATGCAGGATCTGCGTTTGACTCGTTCAAACACGAGTTGAACGGTTTCAAAACCGTTTCCCACGATCTGAGGGGATCACAACTCCACTCAGGAGTGATTTAAGGGGCGGTTACATCCCATTAGCCCCACTTAGGAGCGAATTAAGGAGGTGGTTACACCCCTTAATCCCCTATAAATAACGACAAACTCAACAGAGTTAAAGATCGGATTTTTGATAATCAGATCAGGGCTGGTTTTTGGGGGGTTCGGTTGCAACTTCTTGGCAGCGAAAAGAGGATCCTTCATCCTTCGGTTGGAGCTTTGGAGATCGGCAACAAGATCTTCTTCATCCTTGGCTTATAACCGACTTTCGGTTAAATCAACTCTTTCATAGAGTTTCGAACTCGTTCAGAGTTCTCCACAATGTCAAATCGTGAGGAGAAGACCACGTTCCAGTGAAACAAGACATCGGATCGTCAACGAGAAGCAAACTCGACGCGAGCATTCGAGGGAGGCATCTCATCGCCACCGTGAAGAACCCAGAATTAAACAAAGGGGAGAATCCAGATCATTCTCCTCTCTTTTGTAATCAGGAAATCCAATTGTAACTGAGATTAAAGGAATACAAATCAAATTTTCCTTCATTGTCTTTTTACTATAAATTTTCCCACAAACAAAAGATGGCGACTCTGCTGGGGACAAGCTTCTCTGACGAAGAAGTGGTGGCGCAATCCGACGTTCATCTCACTGGAACAACCGTCGAAACTCTCATGGTTGAGTTTGATCAAGCCAAGTTTGGGGAGGCTCTCTCATCCGGATCCCTTAGCCCCAAGGCTATGCGCAAGATCCACAAAGTCTCCAAGGAGACTAAAGCTCCAATTGCTCCAATTGCAGCCGAACCGCCTAAGGAAGACTGCTCGGAAAACTTTCCTCAAAATTTTACTATTTTTGGAGTTGATTTACTGTGCCCAATTGATTTTACAAAATCGTATATGTTAACAGTTTTTCAGAAACTGTAAATTTGTGTTCAAATATTTATTTCTCTCAACTGGGAAAATATTTTTCAGAAATTATTTCTCTGACATGTTATTCTACATGTCTAGAACATTCTCACAAAATTTCATAATTTTTTGAGTTCATTTACTATTTTAAATTGATTTTACAAAACATCTGCGCACTGCTACAGTAACTCCGGTCGACCGGACCGGTCGACCGGAAATGTCTCTGGACGTTTCTCAGCTTTGCAGATGGCTCTCGGTCGACCGTACCGGTCGACCGAAGTACTGTAGCATCCGACCGTTGCTACAGTAACGGCTAGTTCTGTTTTTTTGTTTATTTTAATGTTTTGGGGGTGTTTTTATTGGTTTTTGGGGTTGTTTCATGAGCCTATATATACCCCATGCCCTCATACCTCTAAGGCTACTCAAGAAATGTTTTAAACAAGTTTAAAGAGTTTTAAACAAGGGTTTAAGTGTGTTAGTGTTTGTTTTGGTTTATGAAGAAGTTTTCACAAGTGGAGGAGATCATCTTCTTGTTTGGGCTTCATATCTCCATCTCTCCATCTTGATCTAGAGAAGTTTTCCTAAACTCAAGTCTAGCTTTTATTTATAATTATTTGTTGATTATCATTTCTATTAAAGCTAGTTTTATATTGAGTTTAGTTTGATTTGATTTACTCTTTGTTTGCACACACAACCATTGAGCTTATTGTATTTGCATACATTATATAATTGGGTTGTGGGATAGTGTGACATTGAGTTGAGCCTAATTGAGTTCTCACCTTGTTAGAGAGAACAATCATTTGCTATATTGTGCTTAATTGTGAAATCACTTTGTAATACACTTGTACACCGAGTGAGGAGTGTGTGGTGAGAGTCGGGGATCGTCCCAAGAGGAGTGGCGTCGGTTGACGTGCCTAGGGAGAGGTTGTAACCGAGCACTTGAGGGAGACACGGCTAGGTCCAACACTTAGTGGGTGTAGAGTGTGATTGCAAGAGTGTGAGTTGTAGAGTTTTCGGTTAGCTAGAAAACCGAGTGTGTAGAAGAAGTTCCGGCTTCCAAACCGGATTGTGTTAGTGGATTTCTCCCCGGGAGTGGGGAGCGGAGACGTAGGACGGAATCAATGAACTCATGGCCCTGTTGACTCAAATTGTCACAGACAAGGCCAAATCTCAGAAGACAGATTCGCCACCTAGGCAAGAATCCTCCCGGAGAGGAAAAACGTCTTCATCCCGACCTCACACAAGCAAAGGGAAGGGAAAAGTGGTTGATGACACGGCTTCTGACCAAGAAGCCCACAACCTAGAATCTTCCTCTGATGAAGGAAGAGAGACGGAGTATGAGCAAAATCCTCAGTCGGCTAAAATCGAGGAATTGGAAGCCCGCCTCAATGTCATTGCTAGCGAGCTCCAAGAAGAGGGAGTTGTCAGACCCTATCCTTCCGAATGGGATGCAGCCCCTTATCCTCCAAAGTTCGAAGTCCCGACGCTACAAACTTTTGACGGCACGGGATCACCGAACCAACATATCTATCATTTCAAGTCACAAACTGGGAATGTGATATCAAACGACGCCATACTGGCTCGATTGTTCATTGGCACCCTCAAGGGAGTTGCCTTTGAATGGTTCAGGAAACTGCCTGCCGGATGTATCCAAAAGTGGGCAGATCTAGAGAGACTCTTCCTGTCCAGATTCTTTGAAGAGGATACTGAAGTCTCCATCCATACTCTTCTCGCCACTAAGCAGAAGAAGAGGGAGTCCGTCAAAGCCTTCGTCAAGAGGTTCCGAACCATGGCTCTCCGGTGTTCGTCAGGTATGACACAGTCTACCCTAGTGGAGACCTGTCGGCACAATTTGCAAACCGACCTCCTAGCCCGAATCGGAGTTGCAGAATGTCGTTCCTGGAGACAATTAATCTCTCAAGGCGAACATGCTCAAAAGATTATTGCCAGGATCAAAGCTGAAGAACAAAATAGGCAGGATTCTCCTGAGCAATCGGACCAAGCCCAATCTTCTCCTTCACAATCGGACCAAGCCCAATCTTNNCTACGGCCACTGAAGCTAATCCTCCTCTTCAGTAGGATGGCAGGTCCAACAACTATCACGTTAATAATTACCTCTGATAGTCAACCTCATTAGATAGTGGCCCATTAGGCGATGTGCCATGTCTATCCTTTTCCCCCCTGCACTTGTTCAAGACTGGGGGTTGGTTTATTTGTAGTCCATTGGATTATAAGTAATAAATTTTCTGAGTTGTCATGTTTAACAGAATACCTCTGTCAACCACAAAATCCATCAAAACTATCATGTTAACAGTTACCTCTGATAGTTTAGTTTCTCCAAATTCTCCCACCAATCCTCTTCAAGTAGGATGGCGGGTCCACCAAAACTATCACGTTAACCATCACCTCTGATAGTCTACTTCCTCCAAATTCTCCCACCAATCCTCTTTAATAGGATGGCGGGTCCACCAAAACTATCACGTTAACCGTCACCTCTGATAGTCCTTTTCCTCCAAATTCCCCCACCAATCCTCTTCAAGTAGGATGGCGGGTCCACCAAAACTATCACGTTAACCGTCACCTCTGATAGTCTTTTTCCTCCAAATTCCCCCACCAATCCTCTTCAAGTAGGATGGTGGGCCCACCAAAACTATCACGTTAACCGTCACCTCTGATAGTCCTTTTCCTTTAAATTCCCCCACCAATCCTCTTCAAGTAGGATGGCGGGTCTACAAAAAAAAATATCACGTTAACAGTTACCTCTGATAGTCTAGTTTCTTCAAATTCCCCCACCAATCCTCCTCAATAGGATGGCGGGTCCACCAAAACTATCACGTTAACCGTCACCTCTGATAGTCATTTTCCTCCAAATTCCTCCACCAATCCTCTTTAAGTAGGATGGCGGGTCTACAAAACTATCACGTTAACATTTACCTCTGATAGTCAAACTCATCAGATAATGGCCTACCAGGTGATGTGCCTCTATTCCGACTTCATGGATAGTGCCCCACTAGGTGATGTGCCTTGTCTACCTCTTTTTATTCCCCTGCTAAGTCTTAATCAAGACTGGGGTTGTTACTTGGAATCCATTGGATTAAGAGTAATAAATCTTTCACATCGTCAAGTTAACATTACACTTCTGACGATCATCACCCCACAGAGTATGAATGCAGCTCACATCGCTCAAACTTGTCACGTTAACTGTCACGTTAACAATACACCTCTGACAATCAACCTATCACTCCTCTTCAATAAGATGATAGGTCCTCAAAATTGCTCAAATCGCAATCTTCCCCAGCAAGACACTAAGTCTTCAAAATCTTGTTCAAATCACAGGTATCAGAACTCATCGTTCCTGATGATAAACTCACCTAGCAAGTTTCCCCAGCGAGACGCTAATTCCTAAAATCTTGTGCAAGTCACAAGAACACATCCCTGTCACGTTAACATTATACCTCTGACAACAACCCACTTATCAATCCTTTTCAATAGGATGATAAGTCCACAAAGTTGCTCCAATCGCAACACATTCCTGTCACGTTAACAATATACCTCTGACAACAATCCACTTATCAATCCTCGTCAATAGGATGATAAGTCTCCAAAGTTGCTCCAATCGCAACACAAATCCTGTCACGTTAACACTAAACCTCTGACAAAACCCACTTATCAATCCTCATCAATAGGATGATAAGTCCACAAAGTTGCCCTGATCGCAACATCTTCCTGTCACGTTAATATCACACCTCTGACAAAAATCAACTTATCAATCCTCGTCAATAGGATGATAAGTCCACAAAGTTGCTCCAATCGCAACACAAATCCTGTCACGTTAACACTAAACCTCTGACAAAACCCACTTATCAATCCTCATCAATAAGATGATAAGTCCACAAAGTTGCTCCCATCGCAACACACACCTCTGACAAAATTCACTTATCAATCTTCTTCAATAGGATGATAAGTCCATAAAGTTGCTCCGATCGCAACAAATTCCCGTCATGTTAACACCAAACCTCTGACAATTAACTTATCGACTCTCCCCAATAGAGCGATAAGTCCTCAAAGTTGCCCTGATCGCAACATCTTCCTGTCACGTTAATATCACACCTCTGACAAAATTCACTTATCAATCTTCTTCAATAGGATGATAAGTCCTCAAAGTTGCTCCGATCGCAACATTCTCTTGTCACGTTAATATCAAACACCTCTGACAAAATTAACTTATCGACTCTCGTCAATAGAGCGATAGGTCCTCAAAGTTGCTCCGATCGCAACACTTTTCACTTATGTTAACACTAAACCTCTGACAAAACCCACTTATCAATCCTCATCAATAGGATGATAAGTCCACAAAGTTGCTCCGATCGCAACACAAAAATC
>NW_017972372.1:501375-505376 GCF_001876935.1 Asparagus officinalis
AAAAATCATAATAGATAGCTGATCCCCATCAAACACCGATGATGGAAGTTACAATCTGACGACTTCCAGAAGGTTACAATTTGAAGACTTTCACGTAGATCGCTAAAGGTTACAATCTGACGACCTTCACGACAACCGATGAGAGCTCTAGTTTAACAGCCTTCACCATCAACATCGAGAGTTACAATCTGACGACTCTTACATATCAAAGAGCTAAAGTAAATATTACAAAATGACGATCTTTGCAACGCTTCGACAGAAAGAGACTACAAATCAATGCAAACGCAGCTCCAAAAGCTGCAAACGCAGCTCAGATTTGGCCGCCAACGCAACTTCCAAATCGCTGTAAACGCAGCCTTCAAACGCTGTAAACGCATGTCACATCCAGCTCCAAACGCAGCTCAGATCCGCTGCCAAACGCAGCACAAACGCAGCTCCAGAACGCAGCGCAAACGCAGCTCCAAACGCTGCAAACGCAGCTCAGATCCGCTGCCAAACGCAGCACAAACGCAGCTCCATCGCTGCCCAAACGCAGCTCTTCACCGCTGCCGAACGCAGCTCCATCGCTGCTCAAACGCAGCTCCATCACTGCCCAAACGCAGCTTCCAAGCTGCCAAACGCAGCTTCCAACAAAATACTGCGTCCGAGCTTCCAGACGGTGCGTTTGAACGCAGAATTCACGCCAGAATGCAGGATCTGCGTTTGACTCGTTCAAACACGAGTTGAACGGTTTCAAAACCGTTTCCCACGATCTGAGGGGATCACAACTCCACTCAGAAGTGATTTAAGGGGCGGTTACATCACATTAGCCCCACTTAGGAGCGAATTAAGGAGGTGGTTACACCCCTTAATCCCCTATAAATAACAACAAACTCAACAGAGTTAATGATCGGATTTTTGATAATCAGATCGGGGCTGGATCTTTCGAGGCGGTCGGTTGGAACTTCTTGGCAGCGAAAAGAGGATCCTTCATCCTTCGGTTGGAGCTTTGGAGATCGGCAATAAGATCTTCTTCATCCTTGGCTTACAACCGACTTTCGGTTAAATCAACTCTTTCATAGAGTTTTAAACTCGTTCAGAGTTCTCCACAACGTCAAATCGTGAGGAGAAGATCATGTTCCAGTGAAACAAGACATCGGATCGTCAACGAGAAGCAAACTCGACGCGAGCATTCGAGGGAGGCATCTCATCGCCACCGTGAAGAACCCAGAATTAAACAAAGGGGAGAATCCAGATCATTCTCCTCTCTTTTGTAATCAGGAAATCCAATTGTAACTGAGATTAAAGGAATACAAATCAATTTTCCTTCGTTTCTTTTACTGCAAAATTTTCCACCAAACAGTAAGCATAGTGAGAAGTTTAATGTACGCAATGGTATGTACGAGGCCAAATCTATCACAGGCAGTTAGCATTGTTTCATGATACATGCATGACCCGGGTCAGGGTCATTAGGATGTCGTGAGGTGGATTTTGAGGTACATTCAAGGTACTCACAACGTTAGTTTGATGTTCGAACGAGACACTAGTGGTGGGCAGTTATATATTGGATACGTAGATTCCGACTATGCTGGAGATTTGGATACGTGCCGATTGACAATGAGGTATGTGTTCACTTTGACCTATACGCCTGTATGTTAAAGATGTACCTTGCAATTTACAGTTGCTCTGTCGATGACAGAGGCAGAGTATATGGCGATTACAGAGGGTGTTATGGAGGCAATTTGGCTTCAAGGACTTTTGGAAGACCTTGGTGTTTCCCAGCAATCTATCACTATTCATTATGATAGCATGAGTGCTATCTATTTGGCGAAGAATCAAGTTTTTCATGCGAGGACGAAGCACATTAACGTTCGCTATCACTTCGTCTGGGATGTTCTTGAAGATGGGGATGTGGATCTTGTGAAGGTCCACACAAAAGATAATCCAGTAGATATGCTCACGAAGGTGGTCCCTAGCAACAAGTTCGATCATTGTAGAAACTTGTTGTAGATTCGTGCTTGTTGTGAGGCCTGTCAAGTCCATTTGGATGAACTATGGGCGGCTTGATCCTTTGGGAGAGGGGGTACGTAAGCAACCACATTGTTGCAGCCGAATTTGGAGAGACGCCGCATTGGTGCTCATGTTGGTGTTAGCTTAGTTTTGGGAGCACTTCACCGAGGTAGAGAATTATTGAAAGAGGCAAAAAATCGCATGAAAAAGTAGCTACAGGAAACACTCTGGTCGGTCGATTGATGGGTGTGATCAGTCGACCGATAGCATGCATGCAGGAATTGTAAAAATCATCGCACTGGACAGTCGACTGATGAGCCTTCATTAGTCGACCGATGAACACCTACCAGTCGACTGATGAGGCTTCATCAGACGACCGATAGTGGGTTATTGGGTCGAACTGTTTCCTAGCATGTTTTGGATTTGGGTGTTTATATAAATAGAAACTTACAAGTTTTTTAATCAGAGAAAAGAGGTTGTTTTTTGCACTTTGAGAGGGAGATTATTGAGAGGGAGTGAGATCTTGTTGGTTAGGATTATTGTGAGTGTTTGAGAGTTGTAACTCACTGTGTTTCTCCTGCATATAGTAAAATCGCCTCATCCTCTCCCCGTGAACGTAGGCAACTTGCCGAACCACGTAAATCTCTATGTTTGTGATTGGTTTTGGTCGTTTCATTATGAATTTTGCTCATGGTGTTCTTTGTTCGTTGCTTAACGACTTGTTGTGGATTGAGTCCGCTTCCGCCGGACGCAACAGTTCATATGTAGTAGATCACATTCACCTGTTCAATTTTTTTATTTTCATGCTTTAAATTGTAAAATTGGGTTGATAGTACCCACATGTTAAATACAAGCAATAGTTGTATAGTTCAACTCATAATAAGGTTCGGAAATATACAATTATAAAAATTGGAATATTTAGGAATTTAATTCGTTTTCCTAATGGCTAGTTAGTTCTTAATTTTATATTTTTCTGGCTGACTGATCCATTGCATTAATTAGACCATTTCAGTTGAAATGATAGAGAGCTTAGTTAGCTCACTATAGGAATACTTTTTTTGATGTTTCAAGCATTATATACAAATAAAAAACTAAATATAAATAAATAAATGATAAATCTTGGACATATTATATAAAGACTTGCGGAACAATTAATGGGAACTATTCTCTATGCATTTTCGTGTAAAGCTAACAATTACAGAGAGGTTACTCACGGGCGATTTTTGTCAAGGATGAATATATAGAAAATTAATACTTTCAACTCGATGATAAGCTACAATATATTTTCTGAGAAATCGAATGGCACAAATTAAATCTTAAAACTCTTGTACTATCTATACGATATATAAGTTTTCAGCTGAATGTTCTCATATGATACTTAGAATTAATTAGCATATGAGTATCTATGTTGGAATATTCGGATGAAATTTTTTATATTTCTGTAAACGAGGGCAGTAAAGTGTCACTTAGGATATATAAATGAAATGACAATAAACAACAGCCTATAAGTACACAATGGGTGAAGCTATAAGGTATTTAAGAGCCATTCAGCCTTTCTTTACTATAGGTCATTTCTAAAATGGGCTAGAACATATGGCCTTTATCTGTTGCTTCTTTGAAAGCTTACGGGCTTTACCGGTTCCCTTAAAAGCTGGACCTACAAAATAATAAAAAGAAAATTGAATTAAAAAATATAGCTAGAGTTCTAGGGCCAAAAGGACTTCAATTTTACTCCCAAAAAAAAGGAAAATAAATTAAATTGAAATTTGTCATAAGCATGTCCAAGAAAGGAGAAAGGACATAAACTAGTTTGAATTGTATTGATGAGGGCCGCGAGAGCGGTACCAAATTGAGGTACACTCTGAATAGATATGACCACATAATTATGGGGCTCAAGGTCAGACGGTGGGAAATAAGTTTTATCGTTGAGAGGGATATAGCCCGAATCACTAGCTGAAGCCCCTAAATAACTGCTAAATGATAAAGGAGGTAGGGCTGTAGAGACAACTAAG
>NW_017972372.1:505386-530129 GCF_001876935.1 Asparagus officinalis
GTAATAGCTCACTGATCGAGCGCTCTTTGCGCGGAAGATGAACGAGGCTAAGCAATCTGCCGAAGCTGTGGGGTGTCAAAATGCATCGGTAGGAAGCGTTCCACCTTAGAGGGAAGCGCCCGTGCAAGCAGGTATGGACCAAGCAGAAGCGAGAATGTCAACTTGGGTAACGCAAACATTAGTTGAGAATCCAATTATTAAACTTCTATCATGAGATATTTACACTAGATTACCATTAGTTACTTTTGTTAGCTTAAGTTCATGTTTGGATTTTGTTTAGGGTAGCAAAAGCTAAAGAAAAATAAGAGAGCAAAGAAAATGGAAGTTAAGATATTTCTTTTCCCCTCAGTTCTACCCCAACTTAAGGCGAACAAATTTTGTTTTGTTGCGAATAAACTTAGGGAAACTTAGGGAAACACTTTGTCCATTAAAAGCTATTCAAATGGGATGAATGGTCTACCTGTTGGGGAATCCAAAGCAATCAGTTGGATCCTTGCCCTTCTGGACCTTGTGTTGAAAGTAGGAAAGTAGGAAAATACCACAAATAAAGATCTACCTTGCAAAAATAGTAAAGGAGACGAACACACAGATTTAACGAGGTTCGGCAACGTGCCTACGTCCTCAGGAGCCACACCACACAATTCTTTTATTAATTGAAGAAGAAATACAAGCTCTCAAACTAGTGTTTAATCTCTCTGAGATTCTCTCTCTTTTTTTTAGTCAAAAAACTCTCTTTTTCGTGTCTTACAAACCCTAAAAACGTTTGAGGTATATATAGAGTCCTGGTAGAAACAGAATCCAAAATAGTTTAGGAAACTGTTTGACTGCGTCGTGGTCGACCGCGCAAATTCTAGAGAGTTGAGCAGTCGACCGCGACGGTCGACCGTGATCAGACGACAGAAGCTCCTCAGATTTCAGAGAGTGGAGCGGTCGACCGCGATCAGACCCAGTCTCTTCTCAGCCTTGTGCATGTTCGCAGTCGACCGCCATGATCGACCGCCGCGGTCGACCGTGGATCTGTCAGGTCATTTTCTTCGTCGTTTTGATTTCAGCTCTCATCTCAACTTTGGGTCTACACTTTAGACTAACAATATCCCACTTTGAGACCAAAGTGCCTGCAGTGAGTTCACGCGAACTCTCCCCTTCTTCGCATGTATCTTCTCCCCTGAAAAATTCTTTCTTCAATCAACAATATCCCGGCGATCGTGCCGATCCTCGTAGTGTGGCTCCGCCTTCATCTTCTACTCGTGAAGACTAACTGAAGTTGCGTACAACTCCAGTTTCTCAATGGTGACTGCATTCGTCAACATGTTCGCTGGATTTTGACTCCCCAAAATCTTCATTAAATACAACTTTTCGTCTTCAACTAGCGAGCGTATAAAATGGTATTTGACGTCGATGTGCTTTTTTCTGGCATGATATACTGGATTCTTGGCAAGATGTATAGCGCTCTGGCTATCACAATAAAGAACTCCTCTCTATTGCTTCAGATCTAACTCTTCCAAGCACCCGTTCAACCATATCATCTCCTTGCTTGCTTCAGTCACCACGACATACTCAGCCTCGGTTGTAGATAAAGTCACAATTTTTTGCAGACGTGAGACCCAGCTCACTGCTATCGATGCTAAGGTATAAACATACCCCGTGGTGCTTCGCCTCGTATCATGATCACCGGCGAAGTCCGCATCCATGTATCCCTACAGCACCAACTCCTTCCTCCTAAAACATAATGGCTTATTCGTTGTCCCCCTCAAGTACCGCATTATCCATTTCACAGCCTCCCAATGTTGCTTTCCTGGATTGTTTGCAAATCTGCTCACAATTCCCACTGCATGGGCGATGTCCGGCCTCATGCAAACCATCGCGTACATAAGGCTCCCAATGGCTGAAGAATATGGCACCCTGCTCATATGCTCTCTATTTACATCTGTCTTCGGCGATTGCTCCTCAGATAATTTGAACTAGCTTCCAAGGGGTGTGCTAACAACTTTAGCATTCTGCATATTGAACCTCTGAAGTACATTCTTGATATATTCCGTTTGGCTCAACCTCAATGTCCCTTCAGCTTCATCCCTACTGATTCGTATCCCTAAAATCTGCTTCGCTGCACCCAGATCCTTCATTGCAAACTCCTTTGCTAGCTGCTTCTTCAAGCTGTTTATCTCCTCTAAACATGGTCATGCTACAAACATGTCATCAACATATAATAACAAGATAATGAAGCTGGACTCGAACCTTTTAAAATAGCAGCAATGATCCGACTTGCATCTTCTGTAGCCATTGTTCTGCATGAAGTTATCAAACTTTTTATACCACTGTCTCGGAGCCTGTTTCAAACCATATAAGCTCTTTTTGAGCTTGCACACCATCTCTTCCTTTCCTTCTTCAATAAAGCCAACAGGTTGCTTCATGTAGATTTTTTCATTCAGGTCACCATGAAGAAAGGCAGTCTTCACATCTAACTGCTCAAGAAAGAGGTCTTCTACAGCCACCAAACTCAACACCACTCTGATGGTTGTAAGTTTCACAACATGGAAAAATATCTCCGTGTAGTCTACTCCTTCCCACTGTTAAAACCCCTTTACTACTAATCTGACCTTGAATCTCTTACTTCCATCACTCTCTTATTTGACCCGGTAGACCCATTTGTTATGTAAGGCCTTCTTCTGTGCAGGTAGATGGGCTAACTCTCATGTCTCATTAGTGAGTAGAGAATCCATCTCCTCCTGCATCGCATGCTCCCACTGATGAGATTCACTCACTTGTATTGCCTCTTCATAGCTTTTCGGCTCACCGCTATCTGTCAATAATAAGTAGTTAAGAGATGAAAGATATTTGGGATTTGGTTTGGGTACCCTGGATGACCTCCTAAGCTCCACGCCCTGGGTAGTTTCTTCTTCACCTGGAGTCTCCTCCGTTCTGTGGTCAGAACAAACATCATCTCCCATGTCTGGAAGTTCCTCTATATCCATGTACTCAGATCCATCTGTATCTGAAATGCTGCTCCCACTGCTTTGATTATCATTAGCATCTTCCTTGTTCTTGTACATCACATCCTCATTGAATATCACGTCCTTGCTTCTGATGATCTTCCTGTTCTTCTCATCCCAAAGGCGATACCCGAACTCATCAAAGCCGTATCCAATGAATGTGTACTTCTGTGACTTAGATTCTAGCTTGTCCCTAATGTGGTCACTGATATGAACATAAACCACGTAACCAAATACCCGCAAGTGTGAGAGATTTATCTTCTTTCCACTCCAAACCTCCTCTGGAATCCCAAAATCTAATGGAACTAATGGCCCGTGATTAATAAGGTAGGCTGTTGTATGCACTGCATCCGTCAAAAATGTCTTAGACAGACCTGCATGTAACCGCATGCTCCTGGCACGCTCTGTTAAAGTCATGTTCATCCTCTCTGCAATGTCATTCTGCAACGGCGTCCCTGAAGTAGTTCTCTCTAAGTGAATACCATTCGTAGCACAGAATCTCTTGAACTCCTCCAGCTCGTATTCCCCACCATTGTCTGATCTTAGACACTTCACCTTCAGATCTGTCTCGTTCTCTACCATGGCCTTCCACTTCTTGAAGATTCCAAACACCTCTGACTTGTGCTTCATGAAGTAGATCCACACCTTCCTCAAGTGATCGTCGATGAAGGTGATATAATATCTCGAACTGCCAAAAGATGATACACTGGCTGGGCCCCATACATCTGTATGAATCAACCCTAGCTTCTAAGCCTTAGGTGGCCTTCCACCCTTTTGGAAACTAACCCTCTTCTACTTCCCAAAGATGCAGTCTTCACAAACCCCAACTTTCACGGCGTCGATCCCGGTTAGCTTTCCTTGTGATTGCAAAATCTTCATCCCCTTTTAGCTCATGTGCCCTAACCTATTGTGCCATCTGTACTCTCTTTGCCAGCTGCAATTGCGAGGGTGTCACTCGCATGTAAGGTGAGGTAGATAGCTCCTAGTTTGTTGACTCGAGCAACTATCATCGTACCGTTGGAGATCCTCCACGAATCCCTAGTGAATGTCGAAACATAGCCTTCTGCTCCAAGCTGTCCCACCGAAACAAGATTCATCTTCAGCTTCGGCACGTGTCTCACGTTCTTCAAAGTCCACTTAGAACCCTTCATCTGAATCTGCACTTTGTTAGACCCTAGAGGGGGGGGTGATTAGGGTCTTATGTTAATCTAATCCCAATTAAATGCTAATTAAATTTATGTTGATCAATTTGATCTTGCAAGAAGAAATATGATATGGATATGAACAATAATGATGAATAGAATGTACGCTAAGCAAAACACAAACACACGATATGTTTACGAGGTTCGGTCACCATGACCTACGTCTCCGCTCCTCACCTCGGGGAGATATCCACTATCACAATCCGGTTTGGAAGCCGGAACTTCTACACACCCGGTTTACAAGATCACCGAAAACTCTCACACTACACAAACACTATGCAATCACACTTTACACACTAAGTGTAGGAACCTAGCCCGTGTCCTCCTCCTTAAGTGTTCGATTTCAACCTCTCCCTAAGTTCGTCAACCGACGCCACTCCTATTGGATTCGACCCCGTCTCTTACCTCACACTTCTCTCGGTGTACAAGTATATTACAAGTGATTCTCACAAATAAAAGTTAAATACAATAATTTGTTCTCAAATAACAAGTGAGAACACAATGAAGCTCACACTCACTAAATCACACTCCACAACCCACACTATATGGTATGAAAATATTAAGCTCAATAAGTGTGTGTGATAACAGTGAATGAAACTCAATAAATATAGCTAAATAAAATAAAAATGAAATAATAAGCTATATAAGAGTTTAGAAGACTTCTCAAACAAGAAGAACAGTAGAGATGATTCCAATAGGATTTGAATGCCACTTCTTGTTGTAGAAAAACTTCTCTCGAAAACTGATTGATGAAATCAACTATTAACCAGCTCTTAAACACAATTAATATTTTGTTAAACACCAAACTTGGATTTCTTGGCACAATAGAAGAAGAGCAGCAATGGGGTATTTATAGCACCCCAATACAACAGCAAAAACATAAGTAAAAGACCAAAAAACCAGTTTCAAAACAGCTGTAAAAAACTAGCCGTTGTAAAGACAACTGTCGGTCGACCGCACCGGTCGACCGAAAACTGATATATGGCATATTGACAGGTTTTGGGGCTGTTTTGAAAATTCATTAAAAATATCAAATCAAATCCAAAAATAGTGAAACTTTGGGGAAAGTTTCGAAATGATGAAATAAACATGTTTGAAAAGGAATTTTTGAAAAATCAATTTTCGTTTGTGAAAACTCCCTGTTTTTGAAAAAGTGTTCAAAAAACCTGTTTTTCGTGAACATGAAAATTGACATGAAGCTTGTAAATATGTATATTCATATTGTGTATGTATTATATATATATAATGAAGTATGAAAGAGCTGTAAACATGAGATAAAAGTTATTATAACAACGTTTGATAAAAAATCATTTATATGATAGAAAACGTCAAAAATCGTGTTAAGTGTACATATATTGAGCTTAGATATAATCATACAATATATGTAAGTAAACCAAACATATACCTAGGTAAATCCACACATATGAACTTGAATCTTTAACGCTTGATTGACGTGTGTTGAAATACCTGAAAAGAGAAACATAAACACAAAAACTAGAGAATATATTAGCGATAAATTGTTTGACAAATCATCATCAAAACTATAGGGTCAACAATCTTTCCCTTTTTGATGATGGAAAACAATTTATACATGAATATGAATTCTAAACTGATAACCCACATATAAGCCAAACATAAAAAATCATTCATGAAAGATCTCATAAACCATATATGAAAATGAATTAAATTGTGGGTTTTTCTCCCCCTTTGACAACATCAAAAAGGGAAAAAGAAAAAAAAATAGGAGCAACGCTCCCCCTGCATATAAGCACAGATAATAAAAAAAATATACCAAAAGCTCCCCCTGTCAAATTGAGTAAATGACATCTATGAACATATATAGGAGCTAAACAACAATTATCCATCAAAAAAAAATCATAAACAGTATATAAATCAAGGAACTCATCATTAGTAGTTTATTTTAAACAAAACATGAACATTGTTTCAACCATGCATTGATCATAGAAAAGATAAGCTAACATAATAAATCACAAATCATCACTTAAGCATTTAGAAACAACATAGTTTTGCATAAACATAGTTTGTTCCACAAGACATCAAACCATACATAAAAAGTCACATAGTTCCACACTAATATAGAGTTATTATACTCAAACAAAAACATAGATATCAAGTTTTACAACTCAAAATGGAACATCACCAAAAGCATGGAAATCAATTTAAAAGAACTCCAATACGGTGCAAGATCAATCATCACCATCATCATCACCATCACCATTACCATCGCCATCACCATCACCATCAGAAGAGCCTGAGCCATCAGCAGGGTCCTCCTCAGAATCAGACTCAGAACTAGAAGAGGGATCCGGAATCCCGAGAGACTGACGCTGATATGAAAGAATGGTCCTGACATCCCTTTGGATAGTTGAGACTTTCTTCTGAACGTTTGAGAACTGAGTCTCAAGACGATCCAGACGGTCACAAATATCAGAAGCAAATGAGGAAGAAGCTCTAGACCGGGAACGAGAGGATGATGACTGAGTGAGATCAGAAAAGGAAATCTGCATTCTGGAAAGAGAAACCTTATCAAAGAAATCCTTCTTAGATTCAATATTGGGTTCATTGGTGAGATCAACACCGAAATGTTGAAGGATGAGGGTGATAAAGGAGCCAAATGGTAGAAATTTGAAATGCTTCGTTGCCATGTTATTGATAAAAACATTTGCCCAATCTACTTTTATTTTGGCAAATATAGCATATACCGCATTGATCTTGTCAGAAGCAAAGTGATCGAAACTACCGGTTTTAGGAATCAAGTTTTGAGCAACGATTCTAGCAATGAGTTTAGCATTTGGATTGAGAGAATTGTTGTTCATAGGATAAGAGCAACCGGGCTTAAACATGAGTTGGTTTACAGCTGGATCACCAAGTTCAATAGACATGAGGTCAACGTCACCTGTTGGGATTTTAAGAATCCCCACAAGTTCGTTGGCAGAAAAAAAATTGGAACTCCTTTAACAGATGAAGTAATGGTCTGACGACCATCAGCAGAGGATGACACAGATAGGTTGGCATAAAATAGATAAACTAAGAAAGGATAATAAGGAACTTTTCGTTCCTCATCTAACAACCTAGCCAACCCAACACTGTTAAGAATGGAGGAAGTGTCAAACAAAACTAATTGATTGAATTTGATATATCTGGTTGGAAGGATTTTTAGTTTGCACAACTCTCTATATTTCTTAACAAGTGATTTATATAAAAGAAAATCCTCATAATGAGAAGCTTTTATAGAGGATGAACTAGACTCAGGTTTTGATCTCTTTTTGGGAGGCATGATGACAGATATAAGCAACTAGGGTTACAAAGAAGTTTGAGCAGAATTTAAAAGCCCTGGAGATGAAGAAATTGAGCACAATAAGTAAAACTTCCTAAACCAAAACCCTAGACTGAGAGTGTAAACATAAGAGCACTGAAATCAAGAGATAAGGGAAGAGTTTACCCACAAAATCTGACAGAGATCGAAGGAGGATGAGCGCCGCGGTCGAATCTCTCAGTCGACTGAATCAATTGACAGATTTGGGGTTGAAGTTTTGAAATGGGGAAGAAAATGAGGAGTCGGGTGTTTTGAGAGATGAGAGAAGGGCTGGGATTGACTCAATGATAGGATCGATGGTGATGAAGAGTTCGGGTCCAAAACAGATACCCAATAAAAACCAAAGCCGATAAAATCAAAAAATCGCTGCTGAAAAATCTCTGTTGGTCGACCGACGCGGTCGACCGAAACAACTTACAGAGACTTCGTCGGTCGACCGGGTCGGTCGACCGCGAGAGGATGAAATTCACAGGCAATGTAAAAAACTTAATTTTGAGAGATTTTCAATTTAAACCTTTAAGGAATTTGTTTTATAAAATACCAAAAGTTTTATAACATATATATAAATGTTTTTAGCTACAAGATCATACAAAAAAATCTTTTTAGCAAAAAAAAAAAACAATTTGTTATTACAAACACAAAAACCAATTATTCAAATAAGAACAAAACAAAACATCAAAAACAAAAGAAATAATATAAAAATCATTTTGGTACCCAAATCTTTTTGGTACCACTAGAACTTGGGGCATGACCCCTATCATTTAAATCCAAGGCCCTAGGGTTATGAACCTGTTTGGGCGTATTTTGTGCACCGATACGATCAAAGCAAAAATTATAAATATGACCCATACGATTGTAATTTGTGCAATGTAGATGTTTGAATGGTTTACGTTGACCGAAATGGAATGCACGTGGATCATTTGCAAAAATAGATTTTTCTTTGTAATTATTTTGCAAACGAGACTTTCTTTTCAAATCGAAACAAAACATGGCCAAATGACCAAAACGACCACAATAATCACATTTATACACATGAGCATGTTTATAATTTACACTATGTGTGTGTACATGTGTATGTGATGAAGAAGCTTGATGGGATGCACAATTATTAATAGGCTTATCAATTTTTGGTGCATTATGACAAAATTGAGCTACATGGCCTTTAAGACCGCAAATAGAGCATTTGTGAATTTTGTCATACATATGTGCATAGTGAATGGGTTTCTTAGAAGAATTATCATTGTACTTTGCACATAAGTCCATAAGCTTTGTATTATTAGCAATACAAGTGTTTAGTGTTGAATCTAAGGTAGATATTCGTTTTCTCATTTGATTCAACTCATCATTGTGCATACAAGCATTGCTACTAGAAGTAGAATAAACAAGATTACTCATCATAGATTTCAACTTATCTACTTCTAACATAGCATCACGTTTTTCATGAAGCAAACTAGCATTTTCAATTTTCAAATTTTCATTGCATTCTTTAAGAATTATATTTTCATTTGCAATAAAATTAAACTTAGTAGCTAGTGTTTCATGAGTGGATTTCATATTAACATACTTACTCTTTACATCAATATAGCAATTGTGTAATTTTTCAAACTCAAGAGCAAGTTCATCAAAGGTAATAATATCATCGTTACCGCATACCTCACTAGGGTTATCACCTAGTGGTATTGTACATGGAGATGAGGCTTCCTTAGAACTCAAAGCGGGATTTTCCAACGCTTGTTGAATAGCCTCCAATTTTTCTTCATGTGCTTTAATAAGTTTCCATAAAGCGTGAGCACTATCAAAGTTAGCAAATTTGTTAGAAAACGATGAGTGAAAAGCTTTAATCAAATATTCTAACAAAAGTTAATTCATGTTAAACAATCTTTTATCATTTTCACACCATTTGGATTTTTCCAAAATGGGAACAGCATAGGCATCCTCAATAATTTTCCATAAATCAAATTGTTTAGATTGAACGAAAAGTTTGAATCTAACTCGCCATTGAGCATAGGGAAAAATATCCAAACGATGAGCAATATTAATAGCATATCCTAAGCAAGATGAATCATACATATCCATAAAGATGAAATGCAAGAAGCACAATGTAATTAAAATTAGATTAGCACAAGTACAATAACTTGGATCTTTAACTCAAGGCGGTTAGTCCTCAAATCAAAGAGCACCAAGCTCTGATACCAATTGTTAGATCTTAGAGGGGGGGGGTGATTAGGGTCTTATGCTAATCTAATCCCAATTAAATGCTAATTAAATTTATGTTGATCAATTTGATCTTGCAAGAAGAAATATGATATGGATATGAACAATAATGATGAATAGAATGTACGCTAAGCAAAACACAAACACACGATATGTTTACGAGGTTCGGTCACCACGACCTACGTCCCCGCTCCTCACCTCGAGGAGATATCCACTATCACAATCCGGTTTGGAAGCCGGAACTTCTACACACTCGGTTTACAAGATCACCGAAAACTCTCACACTACACAAACACTATGCAATCACACTTTACACACTAAGTGTAGGAACCTAGCCCGTGTCCTCCTCTTCAAGTGCTCGATTTCAACCTCTCCCTAGGTTCGTCAACCGACGCCACTCCTATTGGATTCGACCCCATCTCTTGCCTCACACTTCTCTAGGTGTACAAGTGTATTACAAATGATTCTCACAAATAAAAGTTAAATACAATGATTTGTTCTCAAATAACAAGTGAGAACACAATGAAGCTCACACTCACTAAATCCCACACCACAACCCACAATATAATATGAGAATATAAAGCTCAATAAGTGTGTGTGATAATAGTGAATCAAACTCAATAAATAACTTAATGAATATAGCTAATCAAATGAAAGTGAAATAATAAGCTATATGGATTTGAATGCCACTTCTTGTTGTAGAAAAACTTCTCTTGAAAACTGATTGATGAAATCAACTATTAACCAGCTCTTAAACACAATTAATATTTTGTTAAACACCAAACTTGGATTTCTTAGCACAATAGAAGAAGAGCAGCAATGGGGTATTTATAGCACCCTAATACAACAGCAAAAACATAAGTAAAGACCAAAAAACTAGTTTCAAAACAGCTGTAAAAAACTAGCCGTTGTAAAGTTCTGACAGTTCGGCGGTCGACCGGTCCGGTCGACAGGAAAAAAACAACTGTCGGTCGACCGCACCGGCGACCGAAAACTGATATATGGCATATTAACAGGTTTTGGGGCTGTTTTGAAAATTCATTAAAAATATCAAATCAAATCCAAAAATAGTAAAACTTTGGGGAAAGTTTCTAAATGATGAAATAAACATGTTTGAAAAGAAATTTTTGGAAAATCAATTTTTGTTTGTGAAAACTCCCTGTTTTTGAAAAAGTGTTCAAAAAACCTGTTTTTCGTGAACATGAAAATTGACATGAAGCTTGTAAATATGTATATTCATATTGTGTATGTATTATATGTATATAATGAAGTATGAAAGAGCTGTAAATATGAGATAAAAGTTATTGTAACAACGTTTGATAAAAAATCATTTATATGATAGAAAACGTCAAAAATCGTGTTAAGTGTACATATATTGAGCTTAGATATAATCATACAATATATGTAAGTAAACCAAACATATACCTAGGTAAATCCACACATATGAACTTGAATCTTTAACGTTTGATTGACGTGTGTTGAAATACCTGAAAAGAGAAACATAAACACAAAAACTAGAGAATATATTAGCGATAAATTGTTTGACAAATCATCATCAAAACTATAGGGTCAACACACTTCACCCTTTCCAACAATATTACAGAGCTCATTATTCCCTAGATATACTTTTCTAAAGTCCACTGCTACATAATTCTGAAATAGCTTCTTGTTAGCAGTGGCGTGGAAAGAGGCTCCTGAATTGATGACCCAAGAATCCGAATCGCTGTCCATTGCAAGAATCAAGGCATCCTGCACGATATGAACCTCCTGCTGACCCGCATTCTTCTTTGAACTTTTGCAGACTGAAGACATATGGCCTTCCTGACCGCAGTTCCAACACTTTCCTTTGATAGGCCTAACCTTCGAGTTCGACCTCTTCTTTACTGTATCGACTGATTCTTGTTCTGGTTTCCTTTTTTCTGGATTCTGTCTCTCTGCTCAAAACTTAGAGTTGAACCTGAACCTTCTGATTCGGACGATTTTCTTCTAACCTCCTCGGACTCTCTGCTCAAAACTTAGAGTTGAACCTGAACCTTCTGATTCGGACGATTTTCTTCTAACCTCCTCGGATAGAATCATGCTAACCACCTCACTGAACCTTCTGATTCGGACGATTTTCTTCTAACCTCCTCGGATAGAATCATGCTAACCACCTCACTCAACTTCAACTTCTCCTTTCCCTCCGAATTGCTGATTGTCGTCATACAACCTGCCCAACTATTCGGCAACTGCGATGGTAACAATAGGGCCTGTACTTCTTCATCAAACGTGATGTCTACTGAGATAAGCTGATCAATAATCGTGTTGAACTCGCTGAGATGCATCGTGAAGGATCGTCCTTCTGTCATCTTGAGGTTGAAAAGAGACTTGACGAGATGCACCTTGTTTGCTATCGACGGTTGCTCATACATCTTCGCGAGCACTTCCATAAGTCTCACCGTTGTCTTCTCCTTCAAGATACTGTGGGCTACTGATTTGGCGAGCGACAACCGAATTTGCCTTAGAGCCTTCCTATCTAGTATCTCCTAATCACCATCTGACTCCTCCTTCTTCTGTCCCTTTTTCTTGCCCATCAACAGGCGATACAAGTCCTTCTGGTACAGATAGTCCTCCATCTATGACTTTCAGTAGGTGAAATCTGATCCGTCGAACTTCTCGATCTTTGATTTGTTTTCCTCTGCCATGGCTTTCATACAAATTGCTGAACGAAGCTCTGATACCAGTTGTTGGAGAATCCGAAGCAATCAATCGGATCCTTGCCCTTCCGGACCTTGTGTTGAAAGTAGGAAAGTAGGAAAATACCACAAATAAAGATCTAACCTTACAAAAATAGTAAAGGAGACGAACACACAGATTTAACGAGGTTCGGCAACGTGCCTACGTCCTCGGGAGCCACACCACACAATTCTTTTATTAGTTGAAGAAGAAATACAAGCTCTCAAACTAGTGTTTAATCTCTCTAAAATTCTCTCTCTCTTTTCAGTCAAAAAACTCTCTTTTTCGTGTCTTACAAACCCTAAAAACGTTTGGGGTATATATAGAGTCTTGGTAGAAACAGAATCCAAAACAGTTTAGGAAACTGTTTGACTGCGTCACGGTCGACCGTGGCGGTCGACCGCGCAAATTCCAGAGAGTTGAGCGGTCGACCGCGGTGGTCGACCGCGATCAGACGACAGAAGCTCCTCAGATTCCAGAGAGTTGAGCGGTCGACCGCGACGGTCGACCGCGATCAGACCCAGTCTCTTCTCAGCCTTGTGCATGTTCGCGGTCGACCGTGGATCTGTCAGGTCGTTTTCTTCGTCGTTTTGATTCCAGCTCTCGTCTCAACTTTGAGTCTACACTTTAGACTAACACTACCTTATCTTTCCTCATCCCAATTCCCCTTAATCCAAAACAGAGCGTAAGTAATCATACGGTTCACACGTCATAAAAATTTGATAAGTTACCTCCTAAATTCAAATGGTCATGTGTATATCTTCTTTTAGATCTATCTTCATCCTTGTATATGAGAAAAAGGACAAGTTAACAAATTAAAATAAGAACAATTTATGATAAAATCCATGAAAATTTACCATTATTTCTTGAAATTTACCCTAAAGGGCTGTTCGTTTGGCCATTTTTTTTGGGAAATCAAAGAATAGGAAACCTATTTCCTATAATATTTGTTTTGAGGTTGTTTGGTTGGTTTAAAAAAGAAAGAAATTGTAGAATAGGAGATAAGATGAGATGAGTTGTCAACTTATTATTGGATGATGTGAGTGATTTTAAAAAAAAATTGTTTTGAGGTTGTTTGGTTGGTTAAAAAAATAAGGAAATGAATTGGAGGTATATTATTGGATGATGTTTTGAGGTTGTTTGTGTTTGGTTCGTTTTTAAAAATAGGAAAATAGATGAGATGAGATGAGTTGGAGGTATATTATTGGATGATGTGACACGTACTTAAGGAAACCAATTTCTTATTTTTTTTTTAGGAAATGGATGGAAAGGAATGTTTAATGAGATGAGATGAGTTGTCACAATATTATTGGATGATGTGTGTGATTTTTAAAAATGGGATAAGATGAGTTGTGATGAGTTGGATGATGTGACACATTTCTTGTGTTTGGTTTATTTTTAAATGTAAGAAAGGAGATGAAATGAGATGAGTTGGAAGATAAAAATAATATTTTATTAGATGTTGTGGGTGAGTTTTAGGGATGGAAATGGGTAAAAATATTATTTTATTGATTTCCTTGTACCGATTTCCTTTTCTTGATTTTTAGGAAACCAACCAAACGGACCCTAAGAAAAAGAACAAATATAAAGTGACACGTGGATGAGAACTATTAGTGCTGATCAGGGACCACAACTTACATACACCCAACAGGAATCAACATGAGGAGAGATTTTTGGAAAACCACGTTGTGTGACGTGGCAGGCATCGGCTGGATTCAAGCATCACCTTAAAATACTCTCTCAGATGACCACATTTTAATTCCAAAAATTATATCTTTAAGCTCAAAAAATTGAAAGAAAAAGAAAGAGATTAGCCTGCGTATTTTTGTTAGCACTCACTTCCGAAGAGAGGTGAGGAGAGTTTCACTGATCAACCCAATCAAGGAAAAAGAAAGGGGAGAAAAAGGGAGAAAAATGGAAGTTGGGTTCTTGGGGCTTGGAATCATGGGCAAGGCAATGGCCATCAATCTCCTGCGCAATGGATTCATGGTCACAGTTTGGAACAGGACCCTCTCCAAGGTACTTTGATGACCCATTTGTTTGATCCAATGTTTTCATAATCTTTGATCTTTTTAAATGGTTTTGGTGCAATAAAGTTGGGTTCTTGATTGAGCTAATGGATGCTTTTGTGTTGGTTAGGGTTGTGGGTTCAGATGTTGCATTAGTGTCTTATACAAGTTGGGTCATGATTTATTTTGTGATCTACCTAATTAAGATGATACTTTGTTTAATTGGAATCAAACTTAATGGCAGCATATGTTTTTAGTTTACTGGACTGATTCTAGTTAAGTATTGTGTCTTAAAGTCCCTGCCACTACACCAAGACTCCGAAGTTGGGGTGATGATTGAGAGTTATAATTTATATTCTAGCATGACTCCGAAGGTTGCGGGCCCTTTTCATGGTAAAAGCTCTCAACCTCGACTCACACATTTAAAAAATAATGCTGAGAGCATGTATTGGAATTAGTTAAAGTGGCTTATAAGACACTAAGACATGTTTGGCAAAACATCTTTTTTTGGCTTATAAGCCCAAAAAATATAAGCTGGGGTGACCCGGCTTATTTTTTGGTGGCTTATAAGCCACATAGTTTGACCAAGTAAAAAATACCTATACCCCTTCATTTAAGAAAATTCAAAAGCTCTCTATTCTTCATCTCCAATCTTTTTTTGTTCATTTTGACAATAAAGATGGATTACAAGCCACTCATTTGCCAAACATTCTACTATTAGAATTGGATTATAATCCATTAAGTTTACCAAACATTGTGGATTATATCAACTTGAATTATAAGGTATTTGTAGATTATAAGCTAAGGGGTTTATAATCTAAAGTTGCCAAACATGGCCTTAGAAAATCGTGGCTAGCAAGATTTGTATCTAGGTTGCTTTGATATCATCTTCAAGTCCTTGCCACCACTGTTTTAAATATCGGCCGATAATCGATATTATCGGCCGAGTTATCGGATTTGGGAGCTCTCCGCTAGGATAAATTAGATTTTTAATCGGTTATCGTTTTTATGGGTTTATCGGCGATTTATCGGCGTTATCGGCACTTATCGGCCGATAAGTAAGACTTTTTTATCGGGATTATCGGGATTATCGGCCCATTTTGACTAACATTATATTTTTTTCAAGGCTATGATGCAAGTTTCGCTTTCTACAATTTGTTAGTGATTTTAAACATGATGATTTACATTTTGGTATATTTATATTTCATTAAGCATGATTAGATTATATTTTTTAATTATTATATTATATATACACATCATCCAATATATCACTCCGATAAATATTACTTATCCCCGATATATCCCCGATTTCCGCTATCCGATAAGGATTTTGACCGTCCGATAAACCCCCGATAACCGATATTTAAAACCTTGCTTGCCACTACAAAAAAAAACTTCAAAATTATGGTGAGGGTTGAGGCTTATAATTTTATAATCTGACATTGTGTGCATTTGAAATAATGATGGTATCAGAGCAGAATGGTAGTGACATTTTTGAGTGGCAATGTCTTTATTTGAAGTAAATCAACGATGGTGTTGAAAAATTAGATATTTGATTAAGATATAGGATTAAGAAACAAAACATGTGGTTATATGTGAATAAACAAGCTTGACCATTTAAAGTTACTAGTTCTTATGCACGTGCAATGCACGTAGTTAAATATTAAAATTATTTATTTATTATTTATTTTATTGCTATATAATAAGTCGGTTTCATCTTGAGTTAATATTTAAACATGGATTATTACATTTGCTATAGATTTTATTTAAATATTTTTTTAAATTTTATGAAATAGATTTGCGTGTAAAACTGGGATTAATATACTTTTATATGCTTGCACACACAATATTATTATTTTTAATTTGTATATATCAAACTTCATGTAACATATTTGTTTATCGGATCAAATCATCGATCTCCAATTTGTTTATCTTAGTCATTAAATGTAATGTTAAGTTTTAAAAAAATTCAATAATGTATTGTTGATGTGTTAATAAAATATAACCAAATACTTAATATTAAGATGGTTTGTATAAGCTCAGCACAGAATACATACTTTTCACAAGACTGCAAGACATCTTAATTATTGATAGACTTAAAATAAAAAAATAAATACTAAATATTATTGGTGACTCTAGTGTAATTTTATATGACAAAATCATTCACATAAGCATATTAAAATTTTACATCAAAATCTCTTCTAAAGATTCCTAATTTTACTCAAAAAATTAAGTTCTACTATAAACTATTTAAAAAATATTATCTTTTGTTCCTTCTTTTTTTATATTTAATTGAGTCGAAATCAATCATTCTCCACCTTTATCTTTTTCTTAGGTAATTTTACAGTAATGTCTTCATCATCTATATCAATTATGATATCAGGTTGGTATACAATAAAGAGCAAAAGACAAGACAAGAGTCCAGAAATATATTAGGATATACTTGGATCAATCAAATTATATTATTACTCATAATTGATATTCATCAGAGATAAAAATGTGTTGACAATCTTAAACTATTAAACAGACTATATAAGTCCTCTAACAGAACTTTTTAAATACAAGCAAACCTCAAGATTAATTTTGAAAATCTCTTGGGGTCAGAAATAAATAACTAACAAGTTTGCAGTGAAAGTTAGAAGAACACAATACATTCTTAAGAATTATTAATCTTTACTTAATTTATTTATAATGACATGATCTCATTATTAACTAACTACAAGGTCTAGTATATTATTTTTTATTGGACGTTTAGGGCAGGCACAAGACCCAGGTGAGTCATCATCGCAATGAATGTTATACAATTTAAATACAAAGAAAAAAAGAGGATTGATCAATGATGTAGTTAGTGAGGGGGAAACTCCAACAGCTTAATTTGGGTATATTGATATATTATAGATAAAAATGGAGAATGGTGGTTTTAAAAACAGTGAGCGTGTGGGGTAATTAATATGGTTTTTGTTTGTGTGGTTTTCTTCGTTCATTTTCAAGATATATGTAGTCCTGTGGATATATATAGCTATAGCATTACTGTTCTCTTTTGGCTTTGTGGAAGAGTTTAGGTAAAAATATAAACTATCTAATCCGGTTAAAGTAGGATCATATAAGTTAAGCCCATGCATGAAATTTATTTTAACCAATACTAACATGTAAGTATTACAATTAGCATTGAGATCTAAAATACGTGTGAGATTCTCTTTGACTTTTATACAAATAGTATCTATTTAAATAATAATAGTATAATTAAACTTTGTGATCTAAAAAAGGATTAAATATATAATATAATTAATTGCTTTAAAATAATCTGATCTAATCTAATAAGAAGAAAATAGATGAAAATGATGTAAAAATTATTACAATTTTATAATTCATAATTTTTAAACAATCTAATCTAATAAGAAGAAAATAACAAAGGCACATACTTGTTCAAGGAGATGAAAGTGTTATGAAAATTATTACAAATTCTGATATAAAAAAAGATCAAACATATGATATAATTAATTGTTTTAAAATAACATAATCTAATCTAATAAGAAGAAAATAGATCAAAGTGTTATGAAAATTATTGTTATTTCTTAATATGAAAAAAAATTAAATAATCAATATAATTAATTGCTTTAAATTAATCTAATCTAATAAGAAGAAAATAACAAAGGCACATATCTATAGAAGGAGATGAAAGTGTTATAAAAATTATTGTAATTTATTGGTTTATATATATTGGCATGTGATGTTGCATGTGAGAGAATAACAATTATAAATATAGTTCTATTTAAATAATAATAGTATAATTAAACTTTGAAACTAATTATGTAGTACTGTGAACTACTTGAAGTTTAGTCGGTGAGAGATCGTCATGTTGTGTCCTCAGATCGCAGCCATTTGTTTTAATTTTTCTTTTTTATAATTTTGAGATTGACTCATGTCACTTTAATTTGTTTGGTGGAGTTTGTAAATATCTCATCCATATTATGTACATTTATAGGTCTGCGTTGTTCCTAGGTTCAACCTTTGGGGCAGACATTATTTGTCTTGTTAATTTGTTTGGTTTTTACATATACGTCATTCATCTTGTATACATTTGTAAAGTTGACATTTAATAATTTCATTCAGGTTTATATTTCAATTTAAACTATATCCCTATCTTTATACTATGTATATCCATTAAAAATTCATTAATTTATCAACTTACTCTTATTTAATGGATTAGTATTTGAATTTCAAGGGTATTTTTGTCTACTGAATGATTTTCCTGAACTCGTGCTTTTAAAGAGAGTATGATTTACTGTGAAGTGTATTCATTGATTTGTTCATCCAAATTATACAACTAGTAGTTGTTCTGGTTCTATTGTAGTGATTCATCTCGTCTGCATTATGTTTCATTTTCTTTTCCCTTCTTTTTCGACGTGTTGATATTTTAGCTTAACGTATTCAAGAACTTAAATTTGGTATTACAATTTTTCATACTTATGCTGACAGTGCGATGAGCTTGTCGAGGAAGGTGCTTCGGTTGGAGAAACTCCTGCGGCTGTAGTCAAGAAGTGCAAGTATACTGTAGCAATGCTATCTGACCCTAAAGCTGCTCTCTCGGTCAGTAGGGATTACTATCTGCTTATTAGTTTATTGGTTTGAAGTTTAGATCTTTAACCTTGGGTGCTGAATTTATCCAGGTTGTTTTTGACAAAGATGGGGTGCTCGATCAAATATGTGAGGGAAAAGGCTATATCGACATGTCCACAGTTGATGCGGATACTTCTTCTAAAATAAGCGAGGTATGAAAAATCTGACCCTTCTTCCTTGTTGTCACCATTTCTATGTTGTTGAAGAAATCTGTTCGATTCAGATTTGTTAATGAAGGTTCCCATCTGCTCATATTGCAGGATGAAAAGTTCGTGCAGAATTAAATTCCCTAACTTTTATTTTTATTTTTAAAATATGAAAAGTTTTTTCTTCGCATTTTGCATGTCCTTTTAATCATATTGGGTCTTGGAGAAGCAAAAAATTTAAATTTTGTTGAAAATAAATTTTAAAAAAAATGAAAAATCAGAAGTCCTTCAGACTTATGTAACTAGCTGCGGAAGAAATCTAGTTCTGTAACTAGTTCATTCTATATGATGGGTAAACGGATAGAAATAGTTAGAAAAGATTGCAGTCTACTAAAAGTTGTTGCATATTAAAATTGTTACGGTAAATAACTACTGATATCATGTGTAGAGTCATGAACACAATGACACCACATGCTACACCATTGGTCAAAACATGAGCTAGCCATCATTAGCCAAAATAAACAATATAATCGGTTGAATTGGTGCATTGATTTGTTTATGTGATTTAAGTTACTTGATTTGTGACTGATATTGAGATAATTGCTAGCATGGAGAGTAACTCTACACTCATTTTCCTTGATATTTGGGAACAGAAAACTATGTAAATCGTGACCTGAAAATCATTGAAGGATTGGAGATCAAGATTTAGACAGACATCTAGTTAACAATTAACTCTATTTGAATCAAAGAGTCCTCATATTTAACCATATATCCATCTGCCTATCCTATGCGGGACTAAATTCCATTTCTTGCCTTTCCTGCACCAAACTGACACTCAAACCGAATGGGTGCCAGATACTCTTAACAATGACCGATCTGAAATTCCACATGTTCTGATCTGTTTTTAGGCTTCTTGCAACTTTATGCTTATAAGAAGTTATTCCTAGTTAGTCATAACTATTTCTTATTTAGATGTTACGGGTTTCTGTTAGATACAACGAACAAACTAGTTTAATTAAAGAAAATAAACATAATACGATGTTGCTAAATTTATTTTTAGGTTCAAATTTACTCAGAAATTGTGCTTTTTAAGCATAGATGCAATCAAATGTAAATTTTCATGATTGTGTCGTGCTCTATATAATGTTCTGTTCATCTGTTATGAGACACTCGTTAAATGACAGTTTCACTTGCAAGTTGCAACTCTTGGTTTATGAAAAGATGCCATCAGTTATTATTATCTATTTCAATTATACATGGTAAATACCAAGCTTAATGAACTTTTGAAATGCTTGACTTCTCCCAGGCGATCACAAAGAAAGGTGGACGTTTTCTTGAAGCTCCAGTTTCTGGTAGCAAAAAGCCTGCTGAAGACGGCCAGCTGATTATACTTGCTGCTGGTGAGAAGGTAACTCAATACAGATCTTCAGTCTTCTAACAAACTCTTTTTACTACATATTTTGAATGTAAATATGATGATTACTTGTGAACTAACATTATTCTCTTTATTTGCTTTTGTGCATAGAACCATATTAAAAAATCATCAATTTTGAAGTTTCTATTTTTAATTATTAATTTGCTATAATAGTTATCTTGTCTCTCTACTTTGTAATTTCAAAAGTTTGCATTCATATATCTACTTCTGAGTTACAAAATCCATGTTTTAACTTTCAGCCTTCAACTTTCAGGCACCGTCTTCTGTGCATAAGCTTGTGCTTTCTTTGTTACTTTACTAATTAATTTGCTTGTTTGACATTGCTGGAACTTGTACTATGTTTAGTTTTCCAAATTTGCCGTTTGTACCTAGCCAAATCTATTCTGAAAGCTAGGCGATGTATTTCTTTATCTTAAAGTAATACTCCATGCATGCTCTATCCTACTAGTTTCTAGACAATCATAGACATTTATTATATTTCCTTGAGCTACCTACATCACAACATGGAGTAACATTTATCTGTTCCTTTTATGTCTCGACATCTAATCTCCTATTCCAATTCGTGTTTTTTTGATCTGATGTGTATTGTGATTCCAGGCAATATATGATGAGGTTATTCCTGCCTTTGATGTACTAGGAAAGAAGTCTTTCTTTCTTGGGGAAGTTGGAAATGGTGCCAGGATGAAGCTTGTTGTCAACATGGTTATGGGAAGGTAACATTTTCGCATATGAGTATTAAAATGGAGCATGAAATATATCAATGACAATCTTATGCATTAGGGAAAATGTGAGAAGCATAGTCACAGGCACACTGCGAACACAGATACAATGAATGGATATCCTTAAATAGTAGTAGACAGAGTCATGATGAAAGGGCAACATGATATGTGAATCTATGTGAATAATAGAGAGAGTGTGCATGATATACATGCTTATAGACATGTCGATGCATCCAAAAACCTATATATCAATTATATTATAGCGTACAATGATTATTTATGTGCAAAGCCATTAAAATTTCCTGACTTGGCAAGAGGAAATAGACTTTGATTCTTCAACTTTCTATTAAGTATGCTATATAACTAACTTTTTATGTTAAAATATATTACTTATGCAGTGTTATACTGGTTCCTTTGCAGTTAAGGTTAGTTTTTAATTACAACGGGAATTGAATAAATATCTTGAACATAGAATTTGAACAAAAAATGCATGAGAATTGTAGGTATGGTTCCAGCAAGGTGTTTAACAAGTGATTGATGATGTCAATGATCACTCGCTAATAATACCGACTTAACAACTAATGTGGCAAGTAGGCAGTAGCCAATTACAAAAGATGGGCTTCTGCTGGGTAATACTTGCTGCAGATTTATTTTTATTTTTGCAGAAATCTCATGAAGGTTTTCAGCATGTTGTTTTCGAATGTTTAATACCTTGTCAGTTGGCAATGCAAGATGGCTTTTCTTTTGAATGTCCCAAGGATGCTTTACTGTGTTTCTTAGACTCTTGGTTTCTGCATTGGGAAAATCTTACTTATCAGCTTCAATGTTGATTGCGTAATAAATAACAAAAATACTGCTACAGTAACGGAGTCTTTATCCAAATATTTTGGTTTGCTGCATAAAATACTTTTCTACCTTTTAAGCCATTCTTTTTTGCTAAAATATATTAATCGCTGGAACTTACCACCGTGACTTTAGTATTTAGCTGGCTCTACCGTCCAATCATTTTGCTAACCTTTTCTTCCTACTGTTCTGGTTATGTTTACGTAGCATGATGAATGCGCTATCTGAAGGGCTCACCTTGGCAGACAAAAGTGGGTTGAGCCAGCAAACACTCCTTGATGTAATGGTAAGAAACTAACATGAATTTGCGAAAGGGAAAAATCTTTCTGTATCCTAATTTTGAAATCAATTTGTTTTTTAGTTTTAAAATTGCATCTATAGTAACTTTAGGTGTAGCCTTTTGACTATATATTCAGCTGTTCTAATATGAAAATCATATTTTAAGCACAGCTAACAACTCTTATTCCAAATAGCATATGTCATCTTAGTGATATCATGTTTGAGCCATAAACAGGTAATTTTCGTTTAAAATCTATTTTAGTGGGCTGTATTATAATATTGGTATCAAAATAATTAAAGATGGGAATTTTGGGTGTAGAAGCGAATTCGAAACTAGATTGGATAACAAAATCAGTTTTTAAATTACGATATGTAATCATTTTTCCTTTTGAAAAGACTAAAATCTCTGAGAACAACTGGGATCATTATGGCAGGACCTTGGCGCAATTGCAAATCCAATGTTTCGATTAAAGGGTCCAGCAATGATCAAGGGCAGTTATCCCCCTGCCTTTCCTCTCAAGCATCAACAGAAGGATATGAGGCTGGCCCTTGCTCTTGGGGATGAAAATGCCGTATCAATGCCTATTGCTGCTGCATCCAATGAGGTCCTATCTGCTTCCCTATATATTATGTGCGTCAACATGTAGAACACTTATATGCATGTTTCTGTGCATGTTTTACCCTAACTTCCGTGCTATATTTGCGTGTGTATGTGCGTGTGCATGTTTTATCTCACATGTCATGTCCTTGGAAGATTTCACTTGAAATTGTTATTTGTGAATTTCTTTTATCCTACAATAAGAAATGTTGATATGTAATTCTTTTTTAAATAAACTTCTAGCTAAATTACTATGGTATGTGGCCTCTTAACCCTATAGAAAATTGTTCACATCATTTTATCTACACAAAGACTTGTTTTTGTGTGCTTGCATGTGGTCACAATTTGAAATATCCGTGTCCTTGTACATGAGAACATATGTCCATGTGAACACACATCACCATTGTTGTGGTACGAATTTGAAGCATCTTGAATCCTTAGTTTCACCAGTTCAGTATAGCCAATTCGGTGTTTCTAAATTTGGAGAGCATCTATATATCTGGCTGTATATATTACTTTTGTGACCCTATAGAAGTAAATTAGTTAAATTATATGTGCAGTTATCATTTCTGATTGGATCCTTTTCTTTCCCTGTGCATTCATCTCGATCATGTTATCCAAGCTTGTGTAAGTTGTGCTTTGTCCTTGTTGGTATGGTATCAGGATTTTCAGCAGCTTGGGCTTATTGAACATAGAATAAGACAAGTTTAGTTTGAAAATCTCACCGGCATGGTCATATCCTGTTACCCAAGTTTGGAGAACATCTCATCTTTGACGATATCTTCTTACCTTTATGTCCTAAAGAAAATTAAATTAAATTAACTGAGCATTTCAATTTGCTGGTCATCTTGATAATTTCATTTGTGGTTTGAAACCAATATTGCCATTGTTTTAAATATCTCCGATGTAGTCGATATATTGGCCCGTATATCTGTTTATAAGGCTTACCGCAAAACGATATGGCCTCAATATCCTTTCCTCTTTTTAGGTGATATATCCCAAGAATGGCCGATATGTTCTTTTATATGGTTTGTCACAAAACAATATATATTTGTACAAAATTTCTTTAATGTTTTTAGCAAAAATTCCAACTTTATGAAGTCCTTTAGCAAATTTGAGTAGGCTTTTCTCTCTTAGTTAGTTTCTACAATTGGTTATAATCCTAAACATATATCATTTACATTTTTGTATCTTAGATTTCATTAAAGACATTATAGTATACGTTGACATCATCTGATATGTCACTTCGGTATTTACTACAATATCCCCGAAATTTCCCCCATATCCGTAATTTGATATGAATACTGCCCGTCTGATATTTTCCTGATATCTGATATTTAAAACCTTGGTTGCGGCTTAGTATGCTTTGCCGTTATTGTTATGATTATTGTAATTTTTGATTGTTTTGAGAATCTCAGATCGGGAGTCTAGATTCAAAAGATAAATGGATTTAACTACAAGATTCTACTCACCAATTTGTTTTTTTCATTTTACTTCCAGCTTAACTTTATAAAATGTTGAACTTGAAATCTTAGATCTCATTAGGTATTAATCATTATTAGTTAGAATAAGCTTGTATTTAGTAGGGTTTCTTGCGAATAGACCCCCTATAAAATCGCCAAATTACAGAATAGAG
>NW_017972372.1:530139-541560 GCF_001876935.1 Asparagus officinalis
CGCGCCAACAACCAAAAAACCCCCCCAAAAAAAGGAAATAGAAAACTGCCCAAGTGCAGATAGATTCTATCAGTGCACTTTTTTGACTCTTTCAAAAGCTAAAAAAAAAGCAATTGCAGTTCTATTCTCACAAATAGAACTGCATGGGGTCTATCCGCCTCCTCTAAACCATTTTGAGTCTTTTAAAATTCACTTAGGGGGTTTATATGTACAAATAGAACTAGATGGGGTCTATTTGCTGTTAACCCATATTATTTGTTATTTATCCAATATCAACAATATCAGTTTGTTATCGGTGGGTTAGATCAGCATGTCTTTTATCTGATACAATATGGTTGATATGTATCAGTATAGGCTATTACTTCAAATCTTGATGCTGTCCTCATTTATGCCTTATATTGCACACAAATTGAAAATTGGCTTGATTATTGGTGGAATGGTGGAAAAGGCATTAAATTTCTTTTATTCATGTGTTTACATTAAATTTCTTTTAAAATCATTGAAGACTTGGAGCACCTCGGATGACCTGGATGGTTAGGAGGTTCCAATATGACTCTCACGGTATTGGGCTCAATTACCGGTGGCTTCATTAAGAAAAAAAATCATCAAAGACTCATTGATATTTATAATCTCATCCTAACCAGCTTTTGATGTTTCCTCCGTTTTCAATTTACAGGCATTTAAGAAAGCCAGAAGCCTAGGGCTTGGAGACTTGGATTTTTCGGCAGTCCATGAAGTATTCAAGTGTGCAGGAGGTTCAAATGAAGCATAAAAAATTCCCTTTTTTTAAACCTACGAGAGCAGAATTGTTTGAGTGCATATCACATTGTGATGGCCTACGTTATTACTGTTAAGAGCTTATTTTAAATGATAGACCAGTATTATTTTCAATACAAAACCTATATACAACTGATCATCCTGGTGTTCATCAGAGTATTGGGTTTCAATAATCATTATTATTGACATAAATATCTGGTGGGAGATTTATTCAAGCATCTGTCATTACTATTTTTGGAGAAAATAAATATTGAAGTGATCTTACACAAACGAACTCCAGTTTATGTGGTTTAACCGTACATAAACAAATGCATAGTATAGTTTATTTTTGGAGTTTTCAGCACTCTCAGGATACAGTGGTGCTTGTTTTCAGGGAAATGGAGAATCAATTGTTTACTTGAATGATGGAACTTGCTTCATTATACCAAAATATCATATTATCATATAAAGTGATACTCATATTTTCAACGAGGCATAAAAGTTGACGTTGGCGACAGGATGGTCTAAAAATTGACACATTTAACCAATTAGTTCTATTCTGAGGAAACTAACGGGGAGATGAGTTTTCTTGCAAATATTTGAACTTGGAGGGCAAATTGTAAGTGTGGAAGATTTGAGGGGTAAGTTATGCAAAAATTTTTAATTTTGTCGCTCAAATCAAAACTCCGGCGGCGGCTGGAGTTGATCTTATTGGTTAAATGTGTTATTTTTTAAGTCTTGTTGTGGTTAGTTTTAGTTTTTTTTGTCTTATTAAAAAAATTGGTGTCACTTTAAATGTTAATCTAATACTTTGCCCTCTAATAAAATGTCTTCTATTTACAAGGAATTATGATTTCGAATAAGAATTTTGTGTTTTATTCGCCATTTTAAATGAAGGTGTCTAAGGTATTTGATAATTGATCTCTGCATGATGAAAGGGGACGTGATAAATGAGTATGTTCAAAGAAATTTGTACAGAGAATTAAAATAAAAACAGGTCAATATATCTCTGAAGAAAAACACAGAGGGATTCACCAAACGAGCATCGTTATCTTACACATAGGTCCAATTTACTCATAGCTGACAAGATTGTTTATTATACCAAAAAAATAGAGCATCCCATCCCATGTGCTTAAATCTTAAAAAAGGGGCTAAAATGAAAATATTTAACTCAGTTTGCTGTCGGCTCTATATTAACTTTCTAGGTCTAGTGCAGTACTCAAATTCCAAAGGTTTGGTTTAATTATTGTATAAAAAACAAAATATAGGTCAAACCAAGATTGTGTATCACTCCACGTTATTTTGGTCCATGTGATAGTGTTGTGTCGTGTACTCTCGTATGAATATGTTATTGTGTTAAAGCATCTCCAACAGCTTTTCTAAAATTTTCTCTAAAATGGGGAAGCAAAAATTATATTCTTCAAATTATTTTTACACCTACTCCAACAGCTTCTCCATTTTGAAAAATCCATTTTTCCTCTAAAAATTTGGAGAATGCTGCAGATTTGGGGAAGCTTCCCCATTTTTTTTTCCTCCATACCTATTTTGGGGGAATGAGATGAGGAATCTGTTGGACCAAAAACCTAACTATATTCTCTAAAAGTGAAAAATAAGGAAGCTGTTATAGATGCTCTTACTGATGTGGGCCGCAGAGAAATATATGTGACAATAAATTAACATCATCTAGGAGTTTGATGTGTTACTTAAATTCATTTGTCTGATATGATGATGATGTAACACGTGCATGCTCCGCGATCCGCATTATCATATACTGTTTTTTTACACCCCTCCTTCTGGAGGGTTTTCAAATAAAATTTAAAAGTTAAAAGGTTTTTGTGATAATCCCGATACTTAGAAGAAGGCTTTTTTTTTTTTTTTGCTTCTTGTTATTGTTGTTGATATTTTGAAAGTTAAGAAAGTCTTCTAATATTTAGCCCTTAATAGAAGCTCATCTTTAAACATGACGTGTGATGTACGAAAAGTTCATAACTTTTACAAAGTTACTTTTATCCTTTAACAAATATATATGGAGTAGACATCTAGAATAGGGTTGGCAATGAATTTAAGCATTGCCCCTGTTGTTTAGGCACAAAAATTTACTGCCCTTCTAGTCTTCTAGAAGACATGATATTCTACCATGCATTTTTACATGTAAAATCACATGCATAGTCACTAGCCAGTCAAATGACAAAATAATGATCTTTTACTGTGCAAAAGCCACTGGTCTGTCAACTCACATATTAATGGTCTTTTTTTTACTACTTCAAGGGCTACTTTGGGTTATTTTGGAAGTAGCAATAAATTTCATCTTTGCTTTTATAATGTCCATTTTGATATATATAGTAAGACCTCTCCAGCTCTGCAAAGTCTTGAGTTGTCACTTGTCAGACTGACTTTAATCCCACTAGAGCAATAGAGGAATAAGCGTTTTTACTTCCATGATGACAAATTAAAACGAGTATCCAAACATTTGACATTTAAGTTTTTTCATCTGCCATTCAAAAGTTTTCATATGTAGATTTGCCTCCAATTGACCATCTAGAAAAAACTTGCACATATCAAACCGACAAGATTTACATAAGAATGAGAGGGGTTATCTATAAGTTATTATTCTAAAAACGTGGATTTAATAGTGTTGAGTTCTACTAAAATAGTTCAGAAACTATTCTAGACGGAGCAAACTAAACGGAATTCCGTCTAGGTGAACCAATCTAGACGGAAATATTCTAGACGGAACAAACTAGACGGAATTCCGTCTAGGTGAACTAATCTAGACGGGAAATAGAGCAATCTATTTTCTAGATTGGATTGATGTGCATCCCTTTTATCCACATACACATCTATATCCATTCCATGTCATTAACCTATGCATGCCCCCATTCTCATACATTTGACTGGTTTTGGAAAAAAGGCTAAGTTATCAAATCTGTTGTTTTACAACTCTTCTTAACCGATTTCATATTAGAACTTTTCCAAGCTATTTTTTGGTATTATATATGTGTTAAACATGAAATCAAATATATTTTTTCCTTGCTAACGAAAAACTTGATGAGAGAGTTGCATGCACGTGACTTATTTTCAGGATTATTAGGACACTGATGTATACGGCTAGATTTGTACGACGTGACATTGATAAAATTATAGATTTCTTGACTTCTCGTGTGCTTTTGAAGATTTATATGTTAGATCTACATCATAAAACTTGAGATCTAAAACCATATAGCCATGATTAATTCAAAGAGATTTAAAAGGAACTAAAACAGAGGCGAAGCTTATACACTGAATCCATTGGCTTGATCTGATTAGGGTTTTGATCTTCTAACGCTTAGGGTTTCTCTTTAGCCGAATTTCCTCTCTTAGATGGGGGTGAAAGAGAATTAGAGAATGTAACCCTAGGTTAGGGCCATGAACCCGCTTTATTTAAGATTGTTTGTACTTTTGTAATTTAGCCCCTCAATAACAGTTACAATTACAACCTGTATCTGCACAATATGACGCGCCATGATTATATTTAAAATACCTCATTAACCCCAACTTAATTGATCACTTTAGTGGGTTATCTGAAGATAGTCAATACACATTGATTAATCATATGTGGCCCACAAATAGATTTAGTTAGATTAAATCCACAATCTCCAACTTGGGCACCATATATTCCTTAAACTGTGTATAACCTTATGAGGCTCAAAAAAATTGCTATCACTGAAATGGTATTTCCGAACATCTATCGTCCATTGACTATATCAATATAGGATCAAAGCGCCTGTCATATTTATCGTGACTGCGACCATCAATGGTCACATATACCCAATACAATCAAACGACATATATGATCAATCATCGGATGTGCAGCATGAAAATACATGCGGCAATGTGATAGTACATGTCTATTTTCAAACTGTCGCTCCTTCAGTGAAGGTCAAAACCAAACATAATGTTAACAGAGTGTCTTAACTAAAACTTTATTCTGATCGACAATACAAACACACATAGAGGCACGCACAAAAATCCAAACTCCACTAAAACAATAATATCCCAACTAATACCACACCCATATATGCACTGTATGGCTCATGAAAGACCATTAGGTGGGCAATCCTTAGTAGAGGATCAGGCTAAACATCGGAGTTTGCCCAATGTGCTGCTATGCGATATCTTGTCCACTCTGTACCGCTTTCTTCACAAACCAGGAACTTAATCAGTCAATATGTTTTACTTAGTTGCTCGCTGTTGTTAATTGGAATACATTACTGCAATTTATTGTCACAATATAACAATTAGTGGTCTTTCACATTTCCAAAATCGCAAGTCCTGTGACAAAATTTGGCAGCCATATTCCCTGATTGAATGCGCTCATAGCAAGCTACAAAATTCTGGCTGCCATACGTGGAGGACGCTAACTAGTTTTTGTTTGACAGCTTTTTCATGATATAGGCTCCCTCTGCTAACATATAAATGTAGGCCTGATGTTAGACTTTCTGCTATCTTGGCATCCCGCAAAATCAGAGTCGCGAATAACCCAATGACTCTAATTCTCTCGATTTTTCTGTATCGCGAAGCTCAGTTAAAATTGAACGAACGCGAGGTTCGTTTGAGGTAACCACCTCCTTAATTTTCGCCATGAACCCTTAGGGTTTCAAATTGAAACCGCCGCCGACAAACCCAAAAAACCTTTGATTTTTATTTTCAAAACAGATCCAGAATTGGAAAAAATTGAAGGAAAAATCAAAGAAAAAATCCAAAAAATTTCCAAAAGTTACTGTTCATCCGAAAAAATACTTTACTGGTCACCCAAAAAATATTTCGCTACTGTTCACCGAACATTACTGTTCATCCGAGAACATTACTGTTCATCCGAACCCAAAAAATAAATCTTTAACCAGAGATTTAAGATCAAAAAAACCCAATAAAACTTAAATCCCTAAGAATTAATCAAGGTGGCTCTGATACCACTTGTTAGATCTACATCATAAAACTTGAGATCTAAAACCATATAGCCATGATTAATTCAAAGAGATTAAAAAGGAACTAAAAGAGCGGAAGCTTATACCTGAATCCATTGCTTGATCTTGATTTTGGGTTTTGGATCTTCTAACCTTAGGGTTTTCTCTTTAGCCGAATTTCTCTCTTAGATGGGGGTGAAGAGAATTAGAGAATGTAACCCTAGGTTAGGGACCATAACCCCTTATTTATAGATGTTGTACTTTTGTAATTTAGCCCCTCAATAAATTACAATTACAACCTGGTATCTGCACATATGACCCCATGATTATATTTAAATACCCATTAACCCAACTTAATTGATCACTTTAGTGGGTTATCCTGAAAGATAGCAATACACATTGATTAATCATATGTGCCCACAAATAGATTTATTAGATTAAATCCAACAGTATATGCTCATTAGGATGATTATCAATATTTAGTTAAATGAAAAAATATATATATTTTTAAATGTGTTTAAATTAGGGAAAAAATCTCCAAAATTTAACCGATGCGAAGAAAAATGTCTGATTTCTAGGGAAAAAAACTTTTATTACAAAACTGATCAAATTGGACTTCGAAAGAGGATCAAATTGGACTTTTGAGTGGGCCATGTACATGCGTAGCTTAATGGCATGGGATTGATGTGGATGCGGATGATGGGTCATTATCAACCAAATTCAATTTGGGCTTCTAGAAGAAAATTATGAGGGTTGACCATAAAAGCTAGTTCTGTTGCATATAACCTCCCTTCTTCTCATAAAGTCATGATGATATAAAGTTTAGCGTAATTGAGACACAACTTAGACCCACGTAAACGGGTGTCTAGTCTCAAATCTTGAGATGAAATCAAATCCCTTCTTTGAAAAATTAAAACCATGAAAAATTGGCCTTGTTTTCTGTTATCTTATTCATAAGGGAAAATTGCAGAAAACCCCCTGTTCTATAGCTTCCAATGTATTTACCACCCCTCCACAATTTTTAGTTGCACTTCAATTAAGCTCTAGGATTCCTTTTATTTTTATTTTAAGTGAATCCTGATGTATTAAGTGCTACGAAATTGATTGAGAGTTGATGAGTACGAGTAATAACGGACAAATGGGGGTTGACTACAATTTATTTTTATTTTAAAGCTACACACTTCTAAAATATTTTTCTAAAACCAAAATTATTTATACCAAATTATTTTTCAACCAACTAGCTAATAGCATCTTAAGCCCAAATACAACAACGGATACACCAGATACAGTTAGAATCTAATATAGCTATTGGCAAAACAATTATAGCAACTAGGCATCAGAATATAGCAACTTTAATTTTAAAAATAATTTAGGATAGAGATTTTGGGTTTAGGAATGATTTTGTAAGTGAAAAGATCATGCCAAAACTTTGGCGACATAAAAAAAGAAAAAACACATAAAAATAATCATAAGCTTAAAATGCATTACTTCTAACATTTTTTATTTATTTAATATAAGTGGAATAAAATATTGCTCACTCCTGATCTGCTCTAATTGTGGACCATCATGGTTCAATTATGTAAGATGAAGAAGATGAATAAGGGAAGCATTAAATATTCAATGTCTTGTCCTCATCTTCAATCATCACATCTACATTCGTCAAGTGCAGCGGTGACCTCCTAATTCGGTTTGGACACTTTGCTCTTGCGACCAATGCCCCAGCTACTGGCTTAACTGAAGTCTCATTATCCTTCTTTCGAAGCTGATAATTCACAAGTGCAGCGGTGACCTTACTATACGAAAGAGATGTCTTCCCATTAATAAGAGTAAGAACGAAGTTCTCATATTCCTCGTCGGGCAAGGAACTCAACAATAACAACGCCTTGTTCTCATCTTCAATCATTACATCTACATTCGCCAAATCCGCAAGAAGCTTCGTGCAGTGGTTCATGTGATCACCAATGGAGGTTTATTTTTTCAATTGGAAGCGACAAAGCCTCATCTTCAAATGCAAGCGGTTCTCTACACTCTTGATCAAATACTTACTCTCAAGGATCTCTCAAATCTTCTTAGCCGAAGTCTCATTAATCACATCATATTTCAAATCTTGAGTCAAACAAGATCTAATCACACCACACGTCGTTCTATTCATCTTCTTCCAAACCTTCTCCTCAATGTCGTCTGGTTTCCCGTCCAACTCTAATGTGTCTTCCAAATTTTGCGCGTTGAGCGCATCCAAAACTTCACATCTCCAAAGACCAAAATTGTTTGTGCCATTAAACTTCTCCACGTCTATTTTTATAGAGTAGATATTTAAACTTTGGACGGTCTTCACGCCGAAAGTATCCTCCACAACTCCTTCTTTCTCGACCATCTTTGAGACCTTCTATCTCGACCATCTTTCTCAAAGCACTAACAAACCAAAGCGGAACAAATGAAGAATAGATCCAAAATTAAAAAGATAGAGTCTTTACCAAAAAGATCACACCTTTATCACCAAAAGAAGCCCTAGACGAGCCTTCAAAACGATCTACTCCTCCAAATAGCCCAAGCGTAGCCCGGGGTCTGATATCACTTGTTGTGCGCGGCGAAAGCCAAACAACCGATGTGCTTCGAGAAACCAAACCAATCGCCGAGAGAGAAGGCTACAAACAATTCAAAATATTGGCACAAACACAAACAACCAATATTAACGTGGTTCGGCAAGTTGCCTACGTCCACGGGGCAAAAAGGGGATAAGGTTTTCACTAATAGAGAAGAAGAGTACAAACTGAGATTATAAAATCACACAAACTCATCAATTAATCTCGGTTTTCACTAATAGAGAAGAAGAGTACAAACTGAGATTATAAAATCACACAAACTCATCAATTAATCTCACCAACAAAGCTCTAATTCTCTCCAAAAAAACTGAGATTATAAAATCACACAAACTCATCAATTAATCTCACCAACAAAGCTCTAATTCTCTCCAAAAAAAAAACATAACCAATAGCTCAGAAAATACCTCTTTTCTGTGCTACAAATATCCCCAATTCGCTGCTCAATTCTCTCTTCAAATCGTTTCATATATATAAAAATTCTAAAACCAAATACATACTAGAAATTCTAAAACCAAAAACAAAATAGATTAGGAATTCTAATAGTCTGTTACCAAAACAGATTTGGAATCTTGTTACCAAAACAGATTAGGAATCCCAATAACCTGTTACCAAAAAAAATTAGGAAACATATTAGGAACATGTTATCCAACAATTCTCCACCTCAGCAAAGTTTTCCCAAAACTGAGCTGACACCAATACCAACCAAACGTCTCACTTGTTGCGTCCAGTACGAAGTGGAACAAATCCGTGACAATGGACTCAATCCACAACAAATTAAGAACCCAAACGAGAATGCGAACAAACTCCAAATGTCGGTATCAACTCACCAAACCGGCTGCATCATAAATGACTGCCTATGTATTCTCTTGCCTAAGGAATCAAGTCTTCACGTAGTTCACCCAACGGCCTCCAAAGGCTCTTAATCAAATAGAAGAGTTCTCAACCATTCTCCAACATCACCAATGAATCTACAACTGATAGCTCTCCCAATGGCTCCAAAGTGAAACAATCCAAACACCTCCACCTGTAGTGAACCAACGGCCATAACCAAATCCGAACTGTGTCCACTAGCTGCACTTGAATCAACAAACTCATCATCTGCATCCACATCAATATGATCCTCACTCTGTGTCACCTCAGATGAAATCTCAAATGATGTAGAATGATCTGGAGAACGTGGAGTAATCTCCACCTAACGTGGAGTAGCATCACGCTCCACCCGCTACGATATCCCAACGATCTGTCCAATACTCTCCACCTGCTGAGAGTCAAATGTGACACTACTGCTCAGAACAATATCAGAGTCTTCCAACTGGTAACCAAACGAGCCTCTGTATACCAAACGTGCAATCAGATCAAATCTCACATCCTCAATGTGACCAAATGATGGGCAACCAAACATCCGACGCAATCCAAAATCTAAAACAGCTCTATCAGATCCAAAATCTCCACACACAGCAGTCGGCAACCTATGACTAAGATGACCCAAATATGTCGAAGCTGCAAAACTCCTCTGCAATCCAAAGCTCGACAACCAACACCAATCCTCCTCCAGTAAGGAACAACCCATCAAAACCGTCATCTCATCTCGTCTCCCTAATGTTTCCCCTCTAATGAAGTATCTTAAATTGTCATGAACTCGGTACAAATGTAAGAAAGAACCCCTATTAAAATCAGAACGACGTGTTACCTTTCTGCCAATACACTCCATCCATCTGTTATTGACTACTAGGACTTCATACCAACGGGACTTGGTTGCAACCCACAAATGCCTAGAACAGTCACCAACATAGGAAACCAAATATTGATTACCTCCCGATAATGTCTCCTTGGAAGGCCCCCAAATGCCTGAATGAACACCACCTAAAAGACCCCTCTATCGATGGATAAAAGTGCCAAACTCCACCTCGGTCTCCTTGCTCATACCAATATGCTCAAAGAACTTCAATCTGCAGGTTAAATCACTCCTCAACAAACTATGCATGTCATAACCAATCAAATACCCCAGCATCAACAAATGTCATAATATAGCCAAATCCAAAGAAGTCGTCAACTCTCTACCAATCACCGTACTCCCAATCAAATAATACAAATTCTTCCTCCTAACGCCCTTCATCTCAATCATGAACCCAAATGTGACCTTCAAATATGCATCCTCTAAGATCACCCTATAGCCTGTTGTCTCCAAAACTCCAAGTGAAATGATGTCCTTTTCCAACTGAGGAACGAACCTCACTTCATCCAACTCCCGAATTATTCTATCATACATCCTAATACGAACGGTACTGTAATGACCGTAAAATTTTGATACTAGTTAAAATAAATTTTTGGTATTTTAAAATATTATTTTTAAAAGAGTATTGTATTTTTCTCGATTTTCTAGAATTTTCTATGATTTAAAAATCTGATTATATATTTATTTAAATGATTTTGATATTTATAAATTAATTTAGTGTAATGAAAATTTCTGGGATTTATCCGTTGTATTACTGATACTATTACGTATTATTTTAAATGATACGTCGTATTATTATTACTATTACGTATTAATTCTTGTATTATGTTGAATTATTAATTATGTATTATTTGTGTAAATTATTGTATTATTTTAATTATTACGTATCAGCTGTCGTATTAGCATAACTGGTACGTTTTATCGTGTAGATAATTATCACATAATTATTTGATTTTAAATGTAAGTAAATATATTTTTATTATTATTTATTCTCGTTTAATTGTACAATATGGGTATATTTCGACAGTTTCGTATCAACTGTTGTATTAGGTCAACATGTACGTTTTTATTTGTAGATAATTATTATGTAATTAGTTTAATTTTTAAGTACCCGAAATTATTTATTTTAATTATTTTCGTTTAAATACCTGAAACTATTTGAAAATATTCCCAAATTATTCTGCTTCCCGACAAACCCCAACAACCCCGTTCTCTCCCTCTGCATTTTTTTCAAAAACGACTGCTCCACGCGCATCATTCCTCAGTATTTTATTTTATTTTATTTATTTATTATTATTTTTGTTCCCTATTTAAAGCCCAGCTTCCCCATCTCTCTCTTCGTACACTCTCTCTCTCTCTCTCACGAGCTCCACCAGCCCCCGAC
>NW_017972372.1:541699-542247 GCF_001876935.1 Asparagus officinalis
TCCGCTCCATCACCACGAGATCCCCCCCCTTTGTTTCCCAGCTCGCTCAACCACCTCCGTCGCCGAGCCTCCTCGTCGACCCTCTGCCCAGCACCTCGCCGTAAGCCTCTCCCCGCGTCGAGAACCACCCGCTGCAGCCCCATCTCTCAGCTGTCGCACCACCAGTAGCGACGTTGCTTCGTCGTTGCCACACCTGGAGCTTGTTGCCGCTACCCCCTCAGTCCAGATCCATCTGCAGCGAGTCGCCGTCCAACTCCCCCGTAGCGCCGTCGCATCGTCATCAGACCCCCTGGTCTCGTAGGCAAGATCTCGATACTCTCTTGATTTGTCATTCAATTCATAGGCTCGCTGTGACTTGCAAGATCCCTATTCTTGCTCAGTACAATTTTAGATTGATCACAGATTAATTATGCATACGAACTCGTTACCCGAATAATTATTCGTTACAAATACGGGACTGTCGTGAACATATTGGACTGAGAACTATAACGTATAGAACTGTTGTGAACGAAATGGACTGTGGACAATAACGTATGACCATTCACATT
>NW_017972372.1:542433-542679 GCF_001876935.1 Asparagus officinalis
TTTTAGAGTAATTATAATAAATTAATAGAATTTATTTGACAAAAAAATTATTTTATAATAATTGTAAATAATTTAAAGGAATTTACTTTAGAATAATTATCAATTTAGAATAATTTTAATAATTTAAGAAAGTTTTATAAAAGGAATTATTTTAGAACATTTATAAATATTTTTAAAAGAGTTATTTTAAAAAAGGGTTATTATGAAATATTCATGATTTATGTTTCTTAATTTTAATTATGTGAT
>NW_017972372.1:543886-545668 GCF_001876935.1 Asparagus officinalis
GTGCCTTCGTTTGTATTTCTTGACGCTTAGCGTATTAGATTGAGAAGACGGGGTCTAGCACTTATCTCTTCTCAGTTTAATACGTCGCGGGCTTGCTCGCGTCCCGATTTCCTGGTATTTTGGGAAGCGGGGCGTGACAGGTTTTAGTGGTGGCCCACGCAGGTCAAGGTCCCGGTCACGATCCCGATTTCTTACCAGTGAGAATATAATGAATAATTTAGACGCATATCATATTTCATCCGTAAGACTATTCTTGAGCCCTTATCCTATTTCTTGATAGATATCGTTTCGTCCCTATCTTACCACTCTTTGACTCCGGAGTGTTCCACGGTTTTTGTCTCATCGCTTCGTGATTATCCTCTCTTTGTATAACCTCTCCTTCCCCGTGCCGGTCATTATTTTATATGTTATTATTTTTACAACTATATTCTCTTTGATTTTGACTTATATATCATTTGGTTGTATTGATTTCTGTATTATTTATTATATTATTTTATGTATCATACACAGTGTTATATTGTATGTTTTTCATTAAAAATATATATCATTAATTATATATTTTAATTATTCAAATCATGTCATCAAGTGTTTCACATTGCTCTAGATTTCACATATACATTGCATATCATATCTGATATTTAGATTTTTTTTATTTTGTTTAATTATACTTTTGTATATCTATATTGTGTATGAGTACGTTTCTCTGTCATATCATCTATTATTTACTTACATTTAGATTATTGTATATTGTTCGTATTTTGTGATATACTTTAATAAGTTCATGATTTTAATATTCTACATATGCACTATATTCTTATCCTTTACATTTTTAGTATATAGTTTTTATCAGTTAGTTTTGTCTTGTTAGATTGGTTTTAGTATGTTCACATTGGTTTCGTTATTTACAAGAGCAATATTTCTATTTTGATATTTAAGTAATTATTCATATTGTTAGGTTTGGAATTTGAGTTACTAATTATATATGTTTTGTTATATTATCTCATATCATTAATTATATTCTTTTATAACTAATATAAAAGATAATTTTAAATAGCGTTCGTGGGAATACATGGTAATTACTCATGGGTTGTTTATAGTACATTGCACATTTGTTGTTAATTGCTTCGTTTTCGATGTGTGTTATTTTGTTAATTGTAACAATATACATTGTATACATATGTTATTTTCAGTATTTATTTTATGGTATTTTAGATTTTATTTTCTTTTATTGTATTATGGGTTGTTCATTCTCTGTTCATTATTTTGTTTACTTGTGTTGTGTTTTATCTTTTCATCGTTTATGCTTACTATTTCCTTTTTCATTATAGTACATTCACGATGTATATTTTTATTGATTTATATTTAATCATTATTTCTAGTAACAAATTAATGTGTTTAATCTTGTTCTGTTTCCTATATTATCAGTGTTTATGTTCACACGTTCATTAATCATTCATGGTATGTTTATCTAAAATTTATCGTTGTTTTATTATACAAATATATGTCCTTCTTATGTTTTTATTTGTTTATATATCTAATGTTTTATGTATTATACATCTTTATTTATGAATACTTATATTGATTGTATTTATGTGATTTTGATTACTATGCCATATATTGCTACATCTGAATTGATATTATACCGTAATGATTATTAATATTGTATCTTGTTTATATTTATTATTTATCTTATGGATATTACTAACATTTTTTATTTATTATATTGTTTGTCGGATACATATATAATTAAGTCATTCTTATTATGTTGTATATAATATGTTT
>NW_017972373.1:0-395 GCF_001876935.1 Asparagus officinalis
CCCCTCCTCTTTCAAACCAGCGAAGAACGAATGGGTTCGCGTCAAAAGGACCCGATCGACTCTTCAAGAGCGGATTCACAAACGCCGCGCGTTGCTTGCACAAGCAAAAATTCTTATGCAAGAAGCCAAGAAATTGGAGAAAGAAGGAGTGGAAAATAAGCCACAAAGACTGCACCAAGTATGGAGGCCAAAGTCTAAGACGGCGGCCAAAAAGATCGAAAATCGCGGGTCACTCCAATCCGACCCGTTGAAACGCGGGTCACTTCAATCCGACCCGCTGAAATGCGGGTCACTTCAATCCGACCCGCTGAAACGCGGGTCACTTCAATCCGACCCGCCGAAACGCAGGTCACTTCAATCTGACCCACCAAAACGCAGGTCACTCCAATCCGACC
>NW_017972373.1:11477-12016 GCF_001876935.1 Asparagus officinalis
ACGTACACACCAACAATGAGTGTATCCCCTCTGTTACTCCTTGTGTATACCGCCTGCTCCTGAGTGCATCTTGCAAATCCGATGCCCTTCATGCACTTGTCGAGGCGCGTGTTCCATGCCCGAGGTGCTTGGCGTAGACCGTAGAGTGCCTTTGAAAGCTTGTAGACCTTGTGCTCCTGATTCTTCACAACGAACCCTTCAGGTTGAACCACATAAACTTCTTCCTGGAGATCACCATTTAGAAATGCCGACTTCACATCCAGATGGTGCACCTCCCACCCATTCTGTGCTGATATGGCGAGGATTATTCTGATGGTATCAAGCCTCGCCACAGGTGCAAACACCTCATCAAAGTCCACGCCTTGCTGCTGGACATACCCTTTTGCTACAAGTCTTGCTTTGTGCTTGAGAATGTTGCCTTCATTGTCTTTCTTCAGTTTGTATACCCATTTGAGACCAATGGGTTTGGAACCCCGCGGTAACTCCGTGAGTATCCAAGTCTTGTTCTTCTCGATGGCCTCCATTTCCTTCTCCATAGC
>NW_017972373.1:12091-12397 GCF_001876935.1 Asparagus officinalis
GAACCTCGCGGTAGCTCCGTGAGTATCCAAGTCTTGTTCTTCTCGATGGCCTCCATCTCCTTCTCCATCGCTGTCCTCCATTCTTGATCTGATGCAGCCTCGAGATAGTTCGCAGGTTCTTCAGAGATCAGAAACAATTCCTCTGCAGGAAGATCGATCACCTCCGTCTCCGCATAGATGTCCGCAAGGGATCGATAGCGTACGGGAGTCAACACAGCAGCTTCAGGAGGTCCGAACGCGTCCAAAACAGTTTCTGGACTGCTCCTGATTCTGCCTGCAGCACCAGCGGATGTATGCGGACTGTCT
>NW_017972373.1:12486-40369 GCF_001876935.1 Asparagus officinalis
TCTTCCTGCTGTCCAATTTGGACTGCTGGAAATGCGCCGGCTGTTGTGCCGGTTGCTGCAGTCTCCCCTTCCGCTGTGAACACCACCCAGTTGGGTGATCTTTCGACTCCATCAGCGCTCCAATCCCACTCTTTTCCTTCCTCGAACGCGACGTTTCTGCTGACATGAATTCTGCCGTGTTGAGGGTCGTAGAGGCGATGTGCTTTGCTTCCTTCTTCTACCCCAATATACACCATTGGCGTGCTCCGGTCGTCGAGTTTCTTGTGAGAAGGACCTGCAATCTTCACATGCGCCATACATCCAAAAACTCTCAAGTGTTCTAGGTGGGGTTTCTTACCAAACCAAGCTTCGTAGGGTGTGTGGTCGTGCAACGCCTTGGTTGGTAGTCGGTTGAGGATGTACACCGCGTGCCTAACCGCTTCGCCCCACATGGTTCCAGGCATCTGCATGCTCTTAAGTAGGCTTCTCGCCATGTCCATCACCGTGCGGTTACGCCTCTCCACTACACCGTTTTGCTGCGGGGTGTACGGTGCAGTGAGATGACGCTTGATGCCGTAGTCTTCACAAAACTTGGTGAACTCCTTTGACAAGAACTCGCCACCACGATCTGTCCTCAATGTCTTCACCTTGTGGTCACATGCATTCTCAACCTCTGTTTTGAACTTCTTGAAGGTTTCACAAGCTTGACTCTTGGCCTTCAACATGTATACCCACATCCATCGGCTGAAATCATCAACAATAAGAAGGAAGTAGCTGTTACCCGCAAGTGTGGATGGGGTGATAGGACCACATAGGTCAGCATGTAGTAATTCCAGCGGCCTCTGAGCTCTGAAGTTTGCTTGCGAAGGGAACGGCAGTCTTGCTTGCTTGGCGACGAGGCATCCTTCGCATAGTTGATTTGGGTGCAAGATCTTCGGCAACCCGGAAGCCATCCTCTTTTCAGTCATCATCTTGAGGGCGAAGAAATTGACATGCCCAAGGCGAGCATGCCATAACCAAGCTGGATCGTTAATGTTCGCCATCAAGCACGCCGGCTTACAAGTCTTTAACTCTATCCTGTACAATCGGTTAGTAGAACGTTTCACCCTCATCAAGAGAGCACCGTTCCTATCAAACACCCTCAGGAACTCGTCAGCAATAACAACCTTACTCCCATCTTCAGTCATCTGACCAAGGCTAATAATGTTAGATTTCAAACTTGGAATATAATATACCTCAGGTAGTAGCCTTTGATCGCCGTTGTTGCACTGAAAGAGGATAGAGCCTTTCCCCTTGATCTCTACCGCGGATCCATCACCAAACTTGACGGTTCCCTTGATGTTCTCGTCGAGCTCCTTGAACTTGTCTCGGTGGCCGGTCATGTGATTGCTAGCTCCGTTGTCAAGGTACCAAACGTCGTTGGCAACTTGTGCCTCCCCCGCTGTGAGTAAGTTTGGCACCACCTTCTCTTCATTGAGTAGAATGACAGTTGATGATTCCTCTAAAACAGTCATCATCAAGGTTGGCTCCTCGTCATATGCACGGGTGAGATGAGCCTCCTGTTCATGGTTGTGGCGTTGCTTGTGACACTCCGACTGAAACTGCCCGTATACTCCGCAATTGAAGCATTTGATGTTGGATTTGTCTCGACCACCGCTTGTGCTACTCTCCCCCTCCTGGCGAGCTGCACCTCCATGGCCGAAACCACCTCCTGGACGTCCTCCTCTGCCGCCGAAGCCGCCTCGGCCTGCCTGGCCGCCGTGCTCCCCTCCGCGGCCTGCTTGGGCAGCGTGGTGCTGCTGCCCGCTGCCGTGGTACTGCTGTCCGCCTCGGCCTCTTTGGCCACGGCCACGCCCACGACCGGCCCCGCGACCTCGTCCTCGTCCGCTGCCATCATTGGGTGTAGTTGTTGAGAGGAAGCCTCCGCCGTTGTTCTTGCTCCTTGCTTGCCACTCCGCATGCGTCAACAATAGGTGATCGTCGACGTTGTTTCGAAAAACACGTGCCCTCTCCTCGTGGGCTTTGAGACGCCCGATCGCCTCCTCGAGTGTCATGTCGTCGATGTCCCCGAACTGTTCAATCGTGGAGACGATAGTAAGGAATCTCTCCGGTACCGCCCGAAGTAACTTTCTGACGACGTAGTTCTCCTCCATCTCGCCGCCTAAAGCCCGGATCTTGTTGACGACTCCTGTCAACTTCGTCGAAAAATCGTCGACGTTATCATTCTCCTTCATCCGGAGAAGTTCGAACTCGGACTTCAAGGTCTGCACCTTCGCGTTCCTCACACGATCCGCTCCTAGATGCATTGTTTTCAACGTCTCCCATGCCTCTTTTGCCGTTTGCTTCTCTGCGATCACCATCAAAGTCTCTTCAGGAATCCCCTGGTAGATGGCCGCCAACGTCATCTGATCCTTCCTGTGTTCCACGGACGTGCCTGCCGTGGGCTCAATGGCATCCCACACGTCTTGAGCCTTCATGTAGACTTTCATCTTGATTGCCCACGAAGCATAGTTATCCCTCGATAACGTCGGGTATTGAAGAGTGAGCGAACCCACCTTGGTCGTCATCTTCTCCGAACTCGTCATCTCTTCAGATCTCGGTTGAATCTTAGGCATACACCGCTCTGATACCACTTGTTGGATTTGTAATAGGATCGGCCTGAATCAAATCTGAAACTGAGTTGGAAAAACTGTAAACACTGTAGCAACCGAACTGCAGGAAATACAAAAAAACAGAAACTGGTGTTGCTGCAGGAAATAGAACAGAACCGGAAAAAAAACAGAGAGAGAGGAGTTTTCGGTGGAGGAGTTTTCACTTTTTTCTTATTTTCGTTCTACTACTTACAAAGATTGTTTACATATATATAGGAATAAGATTACAACTCTAATCTTATCCAATAACTAGAAAAACTATCCTAACTAGTATTCTATTCTAACTAGAACTCTATTCTAACTAGGACTGATTAACAACTCACACAGTACGTATATAATTAAATCCCTAGGCTTAGTAATCCAATGGTTGGTATCCTATAATATAATACCATAAACAACTGCATGGGGGTGTGGGGATGGTCTGTGTCCCTTGGAGGCTAACGTTGGGCCACGAAGGTGTTGGTGAAAGTGTTAGCCGTTGGGAAATCAGATTGAACGATCTTCAATGGATTGCTGAACTGACTTGGACTGAGTGATTTGATGTCTTCTGACGAGGCAATAGGATCATTAGTCAGTAAAGAAAAAACTATGAAAATAATAATTTGACATCAGACCCAAGATTTTCCCCCTATGTGGATGATTTTTCTTTGGTATATTCAATTCAAATATGGATCACGTATTGAGGTTATGCATGCTCCGTTGTTGATGTCAGTTATCAAACATGGATTTATGTTAAAGTTATGAGAGTGTTGATATACTAGTGATCACACAGTTAATTATATCCGTGTTTGGATAAGTTTGTTGAGGATTGACGAGAGGTCGATTTCTTCTCCGACTTTATGTCTGGTTCTTTGAACATGGTAGATGAATCCGCACAAGTAGAAGTTTGTAAGAGGATGTGGTTAGCTTCCCATGTTGTACCTCCGACGATCAAGTTAGCCGATGAACTTGAATGGGGTGAATAAGAACTGTGAGAGTTCTTGTGTGCAGTGTGATTGCTTAAGGATTAGATTTGGAAATCAAGATCTCCATTCAAATCCAAAATTCCAGCCCTTTGTAAGGTAGAATAGTACATGTATATATACCTAGGATGTAAGGGTAGATTGGTCACTTCGGCCGAGCACAAGATGACAGTGATGAAGTATGGGCTGGCAGCTGCGTCAACACCTGCTTTATAGGTGTCGGCTGGCGACTGGGAGATGGATCACTTCGGCATTAAATGGTAAGTGATTGGCGCCGTAGTGGTGTCCACGTGATCCGATGAGTCATGAAGGCTATCGGGGCTAGGTCAGCGGGGGGGGGGGGGGGGGGTGAATATGGTTTATGGACAAATAATATGCAATTAAAAGATATTCCAACAAACCACACACAAATATGAAATACAATGACAATAAAAGAGAGTAGGGATAAAGATAGTTAGCCAATTGATGACACGCGATATGTTCACGAGGTTCGGTCCATTGACCTACGTCCCCGCTCCCCACTCTCGAGGAAAAATCCACTACACACCCGGTTTGGAAGCCAGAACTTCTTCTACACAACGATCTCCACCGATATCTCACAACCACACAGTAGATCTCCACGAGATCAAGTTCAAAAAGTTGTAATTCGAAGAAAAGCTCTCTCTTTACAGTAGCCTTATGGCAAGAGGAGAGATTGAAATTGAAGCTTGGGATGTGAGTTTTGAGATAGTGAAAGCAAAGGAAAGTTGAAGCTCTTTGAAAACAATAATCTTAAGAATAAGAGATTTGCAAAAAAACTTAGGCACTAAGGTAGTTGGGGTTGTTGGGTATTTATAGGGAGAGAAGACAGCAGCCAAAACCCCAAAGAATCAGCAGAAATCCCCCAAAAACCGAGAAACAGATTCTGTTCAAAATCTAGCCATTAGACTGCTATCAGTCGACTGACGGGAATCATCAGTCGACTGATGAGTTGAACGTTGTATTCAAATACTAGCTCATCAGTCGACTGACGTTCATTTTTAGTCGACTGATTGATCATCAGTCGATTGGTCGCTCGACCAAAACGAAATAGAAACTTTTTGATGATTCCAGGTGTTTTCATCAGTCGACACATCAGTCGACTGACATCATCAGTCGACTGGTCAGTCGACTGATAACAGATTTTCAGCCTGAATCGATTTTAAAATTGAGTTTCAAAGCTCTGTTAAAATAGTAAATAAACTCCAAAAAATGTAAAACTTTGAGAATAGTTTACAAATATTTTGATAAACTTGTTTGAAAAGGAATTTTGTAAAAAGGTCCTCGTATGTGTGAAAATCATCATTTTAGCAAAAGTACCAAAATACAAGTTTTGAAAGTGCGCAAGTGTGATATCCCATGAGCTTCAAATGTAATCAACAAACTACTTGCCTACATTAAGTACTAGAGAGAAAAATAAAAAAGCAAATATCCCTCACATAGAAATACATGACTTGAGTCTTGATATTTGCTCTTGAGTAGATGAAGCTTCTTATGCATATAGTGCTCTTGAAAGCATTGCTTCATCACTTTGCCTCCACCTCCTTAGATATTGTCGTTATAGCTCATTTTTCATCCAATCCTCCATATAAGGTGCTAATGATATGTGATCTACAATATAGCTCAATAAACAATTAGCACTAATAATGGTGTTTGTAAATCATCATCAAAACAAAGAATCTAACAATCTTCCCCTTTTTGATGATGACAAACAACCATTATGCAAGAGCAAGTAAAAATAGATTATTTAGCTTATAGATAGTTACTCCCCCTATCTATAAGGCTCCCCCTTACTATGTACACAAATAAGGAGATTTCTCTCCCCCTTTGTCACCATAAAAAATGGGGTAAAATAAAGACAATATGCATACTAAAAAACCCACACAAATGCACCTCAAGTGTTGGTCTATCCGTGTCTCCCTCAAGTGTAGGAATTACGGCCTACCTCTAGGCATTACTACCTACCACACTCCTCTGGGGACGACCCCGGTCTCTCACCTCTACACTCCTCTTGGTACCCGTGTATTCTTAAGCATGGCTTGACATTTTAGGATCAAGAAAAAAATTATGACAATGGTAGAGCAAAGAATAAAAAAAACAAAAAAGACAAAAAGATTTTTTTTAAAGGATGCACATGCTTAATTCATTTCTAATACGATAAAAATCAACTTCACAAAGGGGTTTGGTAAAGATATCCGCTAATTGAGATTTGGTGTCAATATAAACAAGGGAAATATCTTTCCGTTCAACATAATCACGCAAGAAGTGATGCCGTACATCTATATGTTTGGTTTTAGAATGCAAAACAGAATTTTTTGAGATATTGATAGCACTAGTATTATCAAAAAAATTTTTGTATCATGAAAGTGTAAATCAAAATCAACCAAATTTTATTTCATCCACAACAGTTGTGCACAACATAAGCCAACGGTAATGTATTCTGCTTCCGTAGTGGACAAAACAACATAATTTTGTTTATTGGATGCCCAAGATACAAGTGAGTTACCTAAAAATTAACAAGTACCACTCGTACTTTTACGGTCCACCCTACAACCGACAAACTCGGCATTATAATAACCACAAAAATCAAAAGATGTATTTTTAGGATAAAACAAACCAAGTTCTAGGATACCATTAATGTATTTAATAATTCTTTTAACTGCAACCAAATGTGATTTTTTAGGAGAAGCTTAAAAACGTGCACATGCACAAACACTAAACATGATGTCCGACCTACTAGCGGTGAGATAAAGAAGACTACCTATCATACCTCGATATAGCTTTTGGTCTATCTTTTCACCACTTTCATACGCATCCAACTTGATGGTGGTGCTCATTGGAGTTGGGGCATGTTTTAAACTTTCCATCCCGAATTTTTTAACCAAATCATTAGCATATTTGCTTTGTGATACGAAGATGCCATCATTGGATTGTTTAACTTGGAGGCCGAGAAAGAAGGTGAGCTCTCCTATCATACTCATCTCAAATTGATCTTGCATTACTTTAGAAAAATCCTTGCATAAAGATTCATTAGTGGTACCAAAAATAATATCATCCACATAAATTTGAACTAAAATGAAATCATTTTTCCGTTTTCTAACAAAAAGAGTATTATCAATTGTTCCTTTTGAAAAAATATTTTCAATGAGAAAACTTGAGAGACGAGCATACCAAGCTCTAGGAGCTTGTTTTAACCCATATAAAGTTTTTTGAACCCGGTGTACATGATTTGAAAAAGATGAATCAATAAAGCTGCGGGGTTGCTCAACATAAACTTCTTCTTTAATAAAACCATTTAGGAAAGCACTTTTGACATCCATTTAAAATAATTTAAAATTTTTATAACTTGCAAAGGCTAAAAACATTTTAATAATTCCAATCTTGTAACCGGTGCAAAAGTTTCATTATAATCTATGCCCTCCTCTTGATTGTATCCTTAGGTAACTAAACGAGCTTTATTTCTAGTTACTATGCCAAACTCATCAAGCTTATTTCAAAAAACCCATTTAGTTCCAATAATAGAAGTATTATTTGGTCTATGAACTAATTTCCAAACATTGTTTGTTTGAAAGTTATTCAACTCTTCATGCATAGCTAAAACCCAAAATTTATCTTTTAAAGTATCATCAATACGTTTGGGTTCTATTTGGGATAAGAAGGCTGCATTACCACATTTGCTCATTGCTTTTGAGCGAGTCAAAACTCTTTGGATGAATTCCTTATAATTTGGTCTTTAGGGCGATCTAGTGCAAACTTCCAAGCCTTGGGGAGTTCTTCTTGAGTTTGTTCATTTATGTTCTCCCCGTAAATTGGTGCATTCGTTGAGGGTTTGTTATTTAGTTGCAAGAGCTCCATTCCTTCCTCAAACTCATCATCATCCCTAGGCAAATTATCTTGCAAACCAATATTAGATTCATCAAAAGTAACGTTTATAGACTCTTCAATAATGAGTGTTCGCTTGTTAAAAACTCTATAAGCCTTACTTCTAGGAGTATCCTAAAAATATCCCAACATTAATTTTTGAATCAAATTTATCATGGTGGTCTTTAGTATTTAAGATAAAGCATTTACAACCAAAGATACAAAAATATCAAATATGCGGAGTTTTGCCAAAAAAAGAGTTCATAAGGAGTTTTCTTAAAAGAAGGTATAATCAAAACACGATTCAAAATGTGACAAACCATATTGATGTCTTCCACCCAAAAACATTTTAGCAAATCATAAGAGTTTATCATTGTGCGTGTCATCTCTTGTATGGTTCTATTTTTCTGTTCAACAACACCATTTTGTTAGGGTGTTCTAGGAGCGGAAAACACATGTGTTATACCATGATGAGCACAAAAATCATTAAAGAATTTGTTTTGAAATTCTCCACCATGATCACTTCTAATTTTAACAACTTTTAAATATTTTTTATTATCAATTCTTTTTACAAAATGAGAAAACACTTTAAAACATTCATCTTTATTAGTAAGAAAAATTACCCATGTAAAATGAGAGAAATCATCAACAATAACAAAAACATAGTGTTTGCCTTCTAGAGAGGCAACACACATGGGTCCAAAGAGATCAAAATGCAATAATTATAAAGGTTTAGAAGTGGATACCTCATTTATGGATTTGAAGGAAGTTTTAGTTTGTTTACCCTTAGCACATTCCTCACAAGTAGAATCCTTAATATAAGATGGATTTGATAACCCTCTTACTAAATTCTTCTTGGATAACTTAGATATAAGCTTCATGTTGGCATGTCCAAGTCTCTTGTGCCAAATCCAAGGATCTCCATCTACCACGGCAAGTCACGTTACATCTTGATCTATTAGCTCATTCATCTAAAAAATATAAACATTAGATTTTCTAAAAGCAACAAAAATAATTTTATCATTCATACTAACAATACATTTATCCGGTTTAAAAGAAATGTCAAAGCCTTTATCACTTAATTGACTAATGCTAAGGTGATTGTGATTTAGTCCTTTAACAAAATAAACATCCTCAATTATAGGAGAAGGTACCTTACCAATATTACCAATACCTATAATTTTACCTTTCTCATCACCTCCAAAGGAGACATTGCCTCCTTCAATCCTTGATAGGGTTGCAAATAGTTCCTTGTTGTCCGTCATATGATGTGAGTAACCATTATCAAGATACCACAACTCCTTATGTCTTGTGCGAGATGTTCCCTATATATGAAGAAGTTGTAGAACTTTTAGGTACCCAAACTTTGGGTCTTTGAATGTTAGTATTTTTGGTACCCTTAGACACCCACATTAACTCATAATGATCAATGTTATTTTTTATCCTACAATGAGTAGAGATATAACCATATTTCATGCAATATGTTCACACAAACATTTTCTTGTATGTAGGAGCATGAGATTGATGATATCATTTTCTATCAACATGATGATGACTAGAATACCATAATTAGATTTAATTCTATTGTTTTCAATTTCTAATCTTCCAACTTTAGATCTTAGTTGTTTGTTTTCAAAGTCTAGATCTCCTATCATTTTATCTTTTAGAGCAAGAGATGATTGAAGTTGCTCATACTTAGAATCATAAGAAACATGTAATTTTTTGAATGAAGAATATTCTTTTGCTAATTTTTTAAATTCAAAATTTAATTCTTCTAAAGCCGTTTCTAATTCACATTGCATATAAAGAGATTCACTTTCGGTTTCGGATTGTACCTCATCTTCATGAGCCATGAAATAAATGTTCCGGGCATGAAGAGCAATCTTGGCATCCTCATCATCACTATCCGAATCGCTTGGTTCAGGCTCATCCCAACCGGCATACATAGCCTTCTTCTTCTTGTATTTCAAATACTTATCCTTGAGCTTAGGACAATCCTTGGCTAAGTGTCCCGGTTCGTTGCATTCAAAGCATTTACCTATACGAGGAGAAATTTTTTTGTTAGATTGATTTTTGAAAATTTTGTTCATTTTGATTAGTCTTGATATCCTTCTAGAGAGGTGTGCCACTTCTCTAGAGACATCATCTTCACTATTCAAGGAGGATGAATCGTCAATTGCACCCTTGAGAGCTATGGATTTTGATTTTTGGGGTGGCTCCTCGGTTGCCTTTGGGGGTGCTTCTTCCTTCTCCTTAACCTTCTTCTCATGGACCTTGAGCTTGCCAATAAGTCCATCAAGAGTGAGAGTAGATAGATCATGTGCTTCTTCGATGGCCGTAGCTTTAGGTTCCCAAGCCGGCGTCAAAGAGCGAAGAATTTTGTAGCACATCTTTTGATTCTCCAAGACGTTGTCAAGATCATGCAATTCATTTATAATATTAGTGAACCGAGAAAACATAGAGTCAATAGATTCACCTGGAAGCATTTTAAATAGTGTAGGCTGTCTAAAATTCATAATAGATACCTGATCCCCCATCAAACACCAATGATGAAAGTTACAATCTGACGATTTCTAGAAGGCTATAATTTAAAGACTTTCACGTAGATCGATGAAGGTTACAATCTGATGACCTTCACAATAACTGATAAAAGCTCTAATCAACAGCCTTTATAATCAATATCGGGAGATATAATCTGACGACTCTTATATTTTTAAGGAGCCAAGACGAAGATTACAAGGTGGCGGTCTTTGCAACGCTTTAGCAAAAGAGACTACAAATTGACAGTCTCTTCAATACCAAACGCAGAGCTCACCTCTGCGTCCCAGATTCAAAACGTATAGCTCGTGGCCGCGTTCTAAACTCCCAGAAGCAAAACGCAGAGGTCCTCCTTGCATTACCACCTCAAAACGCAGAGGTCATCACTATGTTACAACATCAAAATGCAGAGTTCGTGGACTCAAAATGCAGAGTTTGCATAAGAGCCCAACTCTGCGTCCCAGGCTCAAAACACAGAGTTCATGCAGAGCTCAACTCTGCGTCCCAGATTCAAAACACAGAGTTCATGCAGAGCTCAACTCTGCGTCCCAGGCCTAAAATGCAGAGTTTATTTTTGCGCAGCACGACCTATGCGTTCAGCCACAAAAATAGGCCCAACTCTGCGTTTCAAGTCTAAAACGCAGAGTTCGGGCCCTGAACGCTATTTTTCAGCGTTTGATTCGTTCAAAACACGAATTGAACGGTTTCAAAACCGTTTTCCCCACGATTTGGGGAGCTGTTTAAGGGGGCGGTTACACCCCTTAATCCCCTATAAATAGGGGTGAACTCAACTGAGTTCGGGCTGGCTTTTTGGATTTGGGACTTGGCAGCAAAGGGGGAATTTCCTGGAGCAGAAAGGGCCTGAAGGGATCAGCATCATTCTCTAACGGAGGTCATCTTCAACTTCAGCAACGAGGAGCTCGTCCTTGGCTGACAAACCGACTCGGTTAAATCAACTTTTTCATAGAGTTTCAAACTCGTTCAGAGTTATCAACTCATCACTATAGCATCAAATCGTGAAGAGGAGATACTGTTCCAGTAAATCAAGACGTTCGGATCGTCAACGGAGAGCAAACTCAACGCGAGCATTCGAGGGAGGCACTCCATCGCCACCGTGAAGAACCCAGAATTAAACAAAGGGGAGAATTCAAATTCATTCTCCTCTTTTTTTGTATTCTGAATCCAATTGTAATTGAGATCGAGAGAATATAAATAAAATTTTTCTTTCATTTCTTTTACTATGAATTTTCCACAAACAAATATTTCATAATCTTGCATAAGTCCACTAATCTTAGACTCCTTCACTTAGGGGGTTCCCTCATGTGTAATGCATAACTTCTCCCAAATTTCGTATGCGGTTGCACACGTAGAAACTCTCTTATACTCATTGGGGGTAAGACCACAAATTAGTGCATTCATGGCCTTAATGTTAAGGTTGGCTAGGTTTCTTTCATCTTCGGTCATTTTACCACTATCCTTTTTGACATATTTCTTTTCTATAATTTCTAAAATGTTAAGGTCAATGCAGTGCAAATAAATTCTCATCCTAGCCTTTCAATAGACAAAGTTGCTACCGGTGAAGAGGGGTGGCCTAGTGGTGGATTGACCTTCTAGCATATGCATATTCATTGAAGCCTCCATAATGATCTTTTCTCTAAGGGTTTTAAGCCTAACAATAGTAGAAACCTTGCTCTGATACAATTGAAAGGCCCTAGGGGGGGGGGGGTGTGTGAATAGGGTTTATGGATAAATAATATGCAATTAAAAGATATTCCAACAAACCACACACAAATATGAAATGCAATGACAATAAAAGAGAGTAGGGATAGAGATAGTTAGCTAATTGATAACACACGGTATGTTCACGAGGTTCAGTCTGCTGACCTACATCCCCGCTCCCGACTCTCAAGGAAAAATCCACTACACACCCGGTTTGGAAGCAAAAACTTCTTCTACACAACGATCTCCACCGAGATCTCACAACCACACAGTAGATCTCCACGAGATCAAGCTCACAACAGTTGTAATTCAAAGAAAAGCCCTCTCTTTACAGTAGCCCTATGGCAAGAGGAGAGATTGCAATTGAAGATTGGGATGTGGGCTTTGAGATAGTGAAAGCAAATAAAACTTGAAGCTCTTTGAAAACAATAATCTTAAGCACAAGAGATTTGCAATAAAACTTAGGCACTAAGGTAGTTAGGGTTATTGCGTATTTATAGGGAGAGAAGACAACAACCAAAATCCTAAAGAATCAGCAAAAATCCCCCAAAACCCGAGAAACAGATTCTGTTCAAAAACTAACCGTTAGACTGCTATTAGTCGACTGATAGGAATCATCAGTTGATTGATAAGCTGAACGTTGTATTCAAATACCAGCTCATCAGTCGACTGATATTTATTTTCAGTCGACTGATTGATCATCAGTCGATTGGTTAGTCGAATGGTCAGTCGACCAAAACGGAACAGAAACTTTTTGATGATTCTAGGTATTTTTATCAGTCGACACATCAGTCGACTGACGTCATCAGTCGACTGGTCAGTCGACTTATAACAGATTTTCAGCCTGAATCGATTTTGAAATTGAGTTTCAAAGCTCTGTTAAAAATAGTAAATAAACTCCAAAAAATATAAAACTTTGGGAATAGTTAAATTGAGTTTCAAAGCTCTGTTAAAAATAGTAAATAAACTCCAAAAAATATAAAACTTTGGGAATAGTTTATAAACATTTTGATGTAAATAAACTCCAAAAAATATAAAACTTTGGGAATAGTTTATAAACATTTTGATAAACTTGTTTGAAAAAGAATTTTGCTAAAAGGTCCTCGTATGTGTGAAAATCATTATTTTAGCAAAAGTACAAAAATACGAGTTTTGAAAGTGTGTAAGTGTGATATCCCATGAGCTTCAAATGTAATCAACAAACTACTATTCTACATTAAGTACTAGAGAGAAAAATAAAATAGTAAATATCTCTCACATAGAAATACATGACTTAAGTCTTGATATTTGCTCTTGAGTAGATGAAGCTTCTTATGCATATGGTGCTATTGAAAGTATTGCTTCATCACTTTGCCTCCACCTCCTTAAATATTATCGTTATAGCTCATTTTCCGTCCAATCCTTCATATAAGGTGCTAATGATATATGATCTATAATATAGCTCAATAAACAATTAGCATTAATAATGGTGTTTGTAAATCATCATCAAAACAAAGGATCTAATAGATGACACTTGCCAAGCATTAAATGTGATCTTGACACGTTGTCAGCGAGGATAAGATTGAAGCAGAAATTGTCCTTTAGCTTAGCCGATAAGTAACACCTTTTGAGTCGGTTTTGTAAGGCGTCTGGCAAATGGTCGAGTGGACTCATAGCGAGTCGTCTTCGACAAGGGACGACAATCACCGCCTTTCGAGTTGACATGGAGGGATGTTGACTGTAGGCTATAAAAATTGCCTTAACCACAAATGGGCTTGAATCCCGCCTACATGCTTGACTCGCCTGCTCGGGTCAAGTCCACTCAAAAGTTGAGTTCACCAGCACAAAAGAAGCTCACCCGCATGCTTGACTTGCTAGCACGAGTCAAGACCACGCTATCGTCGAGCTCGCCTGCACGTCTAGGCAATCCACCAAGCGATCAGAAACTCTCCTGCATACTTGATTCGCCTGCACAAGTCAAATCTACTCAAGAGTTGAGCCCGCCTGCATGGCCAGGCGATAACAAACTCGCCGAACTCGCCAGAGTACCCGACGGTTGCACTATCACGTACAGGGATGGGCCTTCCCATTTCCCACGACGTGAGGGAGGAGTACAATACTCCACGCCCATCAAGTAGTTGTCCGTATTACTCAGCGATGGTGCTCGCCCACACGCTTAACCCGCCTGCACGAGTCAAGTCGGCTCAAGCACTGAGCTCGTCTGTATGTCCAAGCAATCGCCCAAGTGATCAGAAACTCGCCTGCACACTTGATTCGCCTGCACTAGTCAAATCTACTCAAGAGTTGAGCCCACCTGCATGGCCAGGTGATCAACAAACTCGCCAAACTCGCCAGAGTGCCCGGCGGTTACACTGTCATGTACAAGGATGAGCCTTCACATTTCCCACGACGTGAGGGAGGAGTACAGTACTCCACGCCCATCAAATAGTTGTCCGTAGTACTCAGCGATGGTGCTCGATCGTACACTTAACCCACTTGCATGAGTCAAGTTGGCTCAAGCATTGAGCTCACTTGTATGTCCAGACAATCAGCCAGGCGATCAACAAACTCGCCGAACTCACCAGAGTACCTGGAGGCTGTACTGTCACGTACAGGGATGGGCGTTTCCATTTATCGTGATATGAAAGAGAGGAGTACAGTGCTCTGAGCCTATCAAGCGGCCACTCATAGTACGAGTGAGAGGCATAACATCTCTCAACAGTACATGGTCACACCCCATAATTCAAGGGAGTGACCACACCATCTCTCCCCTATTTAAGAGCCTCTCCTGGATACCGGAAAGAGGTCATAGTTAATTGATTGACCCAGTCAGTTAGCTGGTCCATTGACTCTTAACTCTCAAGAGAGATAACGACCTGCTCTTTGCACTGCTCTTGCACTGTAGCATCTTCTCCTAGCCTTCGGCCTTGATCGCCATTGAACTTGGAAACTCGAACTCGATCAACACTAGCGTCTACTACATACTGAAGCTCTCCTGAAATCTCGATCGGATCGTCCAAGGGAAGCAAACTCGGTGCGAGCACCGAGGGAGGCATCCTATCGCTACCAAAGACCCCACATTAAACAAAGAGGGTATTCCCTCCGCTTCTATTATAATTTTAATTCATTAGTTTATAATAATCTATTCTTATCAATACAAATGAGATCCCTATTTCGGAAAATCAAATTTTACGCCTACAAAACATGGCGACCACAGTGGGAGATACCGTTTCTTCAACTTAAAATGGCGGTGGCGCAGTTCGACGAGGTTGCTATCGGGATAGCCGTGGAGTCCCTCATAATCGAATTCGACCAAGCCAAGTATGAAGAGTACTTATCCTCCGCCTCCTCTAGTGGCAATGCATCCCGCAAACACTATAGAGTTGCACGTATGGCCCGACCCCAAGCGGCTGAGGCCTCCATGCCTGAGGACTCTATCCGAGTCATGGCAGGGGTCCTACCTCCCCTAAATCAATCAAGACAAAGAGTACAGGGTGAGGAACTACTAAATGGGTTGCTAAACGACCCTCTTAGACCCCTATTTGGGAGGAGACGGTTGTCCGCCTTGGCATGCACCACACCGTCATAGTCCGCACGGTCTCTCCTCTCTCTAAGAGAACCCGCCAGCGGCGACGACATGCCCTCGCTCGGTAAGAGTCCCGAGCCTTCACCTCTTATGACGGCCTGAATTATCACTCAAGCCCGAAGAATGCCAAGTGGAGAGGCCACCCTCCCAATACTGACGGGTCCATCAAATCAGACGAACCCCCGCATTCAGGCATGCTTCACCTTGATCGTAATGTTTCTCGTTTAGGCAAATTCGGTACCTCTGGCGAGCCTGGCTACCCAGGTGAACCAACCGGATTGGGCGAGCCCACCAACTTAGGTGGACTTCGTTTCTTAGGTCATATCCCCGATTAAAGTAGCCTGCCCAAATCAGGTGAGTCTACCTGAGCAGGTGAGCCTAGTGGAAACAGTCCGCCGAGTCCCCATCCGGTACACCTGACAGACAAACTTCACTGCGTGAGCGGAGCCTTAACAACAAAGGCAAGACAGCAGGCGAGACCTCCCAAATCCGCATACATGAACAAACGGTTGAAGTTCACTGACAGGCGGGAGCTCACCCGAACACGATAACAAGCCTGTTAAGGCAAGCTCGCCTGGATTCAATGTTTAGCCATTCCGTCTAGAGCACTCGTGAGAATTCATTCCAACCTCCATCACACGGTCGCATGCATGGCCCCTCTGACTCCGGGGGTCGCCACCAGCGACATGCGGAAGATCTCCGGGATTATCTAATTCGCCAGCACACTATTCATGAGGCGAATCCTCAGTGCCACTATGAGAGGCCTATCCAAGCAGTACTTACCGACTACCAGTGTGTAGGAACAGCAAGACCTTCGGTGTTCGAAAGGCTTGCTCAACAGCCTCCTGAATCGAGAGCTTCTCGTCGAAGGCGTAGCCATCGAAGGAGGCACGCCGTTGATGATTTAGAGCTCCCGTCTGCTACAGTCAACATGATGGGTAAAGGAAAATCCATGCATTCGAATTCCCCAGACTCAGACTCCTTCCTGCGGCCTAATCACCTACTCGTCCAGCGTGAATACGAGGGTATATTCTACGCACCCGTACTCATACAAGGGCGGCCACCCCACTCAATTATGCGCTCTTAGCATCTCCCTCCGGCGGCGAGGATGAGGTTTGCTCAGTAGTGGCGACATCCTAAACCTCAAACTCGATGCAGGGCGAACAAGCGAGGGTACACATGGCTGAAGCTGCGGATGATCAAACGATCACTAAAAGGTTTTAAGAACATCAGGCCGCCATCGAGACCATAAAAGAAATGTTGGAGCAGCTTCTGAACAAGAAGAAAAAGAAGAAAAGAGCCACGCGCACTCCATGGAAGCCAGCAGGGAGAAAAGAGTGGGCGCCTACTCCTAATAAGACGACGGAGCAAGAAGATGATATTGATCCACATTTGGATCATTCTTCTAAGTCGGGGGTACTACCCGAGACAAAAGGCTCGAAGAGTTCCAAAGCCAACTCAATGCCTTGAACCTTCAACAGAACATCAACAAGCTGGGGGTGGTCAGGCCATACCCGATTGAGTGGGACACTGTCCCTTACCCGGCGAAGTTCAAATCTATAAGCTTGGTATAGTTTGACGGCAAGGGCTCCCCCTCACAGCACATCTATTAATTCATGTCTCAAATTGGATTTCTCACGAGAAACGACTCTATCCTCACCTGACTATTCATTGGCACCCTTAAAGGGGTAGCTTTCGAATGGTTCTGCAAGTTAGAACTTGGTTTGATCACATCGTGGGCCGACGCAGAAAGAATCTTCCTGGCCCGCTTCTTCGATGATGACACAAAAGTGTCGATGGTCACCCTCCTTGCTGAAAAGCAAAAGAAGTCAGAATCAGTCATCGATTTCGTAAAAAGGTTCAGGAATCGGTCTGTTCATTACCAAGACCAAGTCTCTGAGGTCACATTGATCGAGATGTGCTGCAATAATATTTCGATCCACATTCTGTCCAAGGTTGGCACGGTAGAAACCCGAACATGGAAAGAACTTGTTCGCCAAGGTGAGCAAGTTAAGAATATGATTAAAAGGTTGGAGGCCGAAGAGCCTCACCCTAAAAAGGGAGCGGTGGAAAAAAATGCGCCCAGGAATCCTCCTCGGTCAAGAGGAATGGAGATCATGGCTATCGATTCCGCTCCGGCACCTAAACCAGCCCAAAGGACAAAACCTAGGTCGTTTGAACAGCGCCCTCCGAGGCAATAAGACTTCAGAGAAGACCAGGTGGTAGCCACGTTCGACACTCTTCTCAAGAGCAACAGAATCAAGCTGCCAGAGGTCACTAAGCCTGAGGAAGCAAACAAGACTGATGACCCAAGTTACTATGTATACCATAGGTTCCTTGGCCAGCACACCTCCAAGTGCTATATCCTCAAGGATAAGACCAGGCCCTTTATGATGCCAGAGTCCTAAAAAAGGAGAAGGTGTAAAAGAAGGTGACTATAAACATGGTCACCTTGAGCTTCAAGACAGACCTCCCAGAAATTCACACATCAGCGGGGGTGGTTCCTATCCCCAAGGCGGTACTGAAGATCACTAATGTCGATCCTCACAATCAGTGAGAGAAAGGCATAGTGTCACAGATCTTATCATCAGGGCAAGTAATGTGGGTCCACCCGCACCTCCTCAGTAATGATAAGTGGACTTCAGAGCCTTTGAGGAAGACCAAAGGTAAACCCTGCAATGCGATCTTAGCTATCCCAGATGGTGATGAAGTAGGGGTAACCACCCTCACCGACTCTGACAAAGAGGCTGCCACTTTGGCCACTAGAGCAGGCAGGGAGTTCGCCAAGAACTACCCTTCAAGGGAAGAGGATCTGACAGGACCCTCCGTGGGGCCACATGCGATAGCCTATCCAAATCCAGAAGGACCAAGCTTGAGTAGTCAACCCTTTTGATTCAATGTGCTTGCATAGTTGAAGAATATTCCGGCCAGAATCACCATATATGAACTCCTGCGGCTGTCCAGACCTACCCAGGAAGCTTTACGAGAGGCATTAGCCGACTCAGAAGCTTTCTTCATGCACTTCTCACCCACGAAGGTGGAAGACGCGAGAAAGAAGTGTTTACAATGCGATCAGGCCGTCGAACAGCAATCCCTTGCATCACTTTCACCCCCGATGACATGCTGATCAAAAGCACGTCCTATGATCGACCCTTGTACTTCACGGGATACATCGGTTCCTCCAAAGTGGATCGGATCCAAGTTGACCCGGGATCCGCGCTGAGCATTGTCCTACTAAAACTTATCAAGCACCTAGGGGTACCCCAGAAGCGTCTTTCTGTGACAACCACAATGATATTTGGCTTTAATGCCACTGGGAACCGGCTGCTCGGCAAGATCCGTCTTAAATGCCGTATAGGCGACATAAAGATGGAGGTGACCTATTACGTCATCGATGTTGAACCCTCCTACAACGTGCTGTTGGGACGACCATGGAAACACAACAACCGCATAGTCCCGTCCACGTTACACCAATGCCTAAAGTACGTAGATGACTACGATCGGGTGAAAACGATGGTTGCCGACAAGCAACCCTTCAAGGGGGTCGAGAACTACTTCACAGATTCTTTGCTCTACCAGGACCTCAATTCGGATGACACACCACCGACTGAAGAATCTGAAAGTAGTAATGAGGCGGATAGCGAACCCGAATACAGCGACAACCTTATCTGAACGATTTTGAATCAATTGTAATCGGCTATGAAAGCCATGATGTAACTGATGCTGATCAGGCGGATGAAATCTGAATGAGAAGTTCGATTTTGCTTACTTGTCGTCTTGTCCGAAATCTGAGGATGACAGGCTCGTTGATTTAATTTTAGGGTTGTATAATGACTCTTCCTTACACTTGCCTGTGTGCTCATCATATATTACAAAAGATGATCAAGTCTTCACAGGCTGTGTTCATCGTCCCCGCCCAGGATAATTATCAGAAGGATATTATCTTTGGAAGGATCAATCACCCCTTGCGCACGTTGTGGGACGAATCCAAAGAACAGGAACCTACACCCCAGCTTTCACAATACAGTCAAATAGCGAAGCGCATGATGAGGGACATGGGCTACGACTTCACTCGTCAAGAAGGCCTGAACTACGGCAAAGGATGGAAGACTGTCATCCGACCCGCCTACGTGCCTAAAGGAAGGCCCTCAAACTACTTCAACAAGACTCGAAGGGGCTTGGGCTACACTTCCTCCTCATCAGAGTTATGCTGTAACTTTGGCGAGGACTCTGATGATGCCTGTTCGGATGATTGATCATCAACATTATCGGCATAAGACTTAGACGTCAGTGTGGGGGACTTGTTCAAAGATCTCACAGCCAACATGACTGCAACTGATCCTGCTGAGATAGCAGAAGATGAACAGGTCCCGCTTTATGATGAAGCATAGGACCGCCACGTTAGAGCTCAATGGATTGGTATCTTCGAACAGCATGAACCGTCTACAGAGGACAAGATACTTCAAACAGATGTAGGCAATGAGGTCAACCATAAGCCTATATTCATCGGTGACACTCTGCCTCCCCAGGAGAAGGAGGACCTCATATCCCTCATATGAGAATATATTGATGTCTTCACATGAAATTACGAGGATATGCCCGGCCTTGATCCTCAGATCACCGTACATCACCTTAATATCAACCCAGATGCTAAGTCAGTCAAACAACAACAAAGACAGTTTCATCCGCAAATCATGGAGGCAATTGAAGCCGAAGTGAAGAAGATGATCAATTCCGGCTTCATCAGGGAGGAACAACATCCTGATTGGGTAGCTAATATCATTCTGGTCCTGAAGAAGAATGGCAAGATCCGTATTTGCATCGACATCAGAGACCTCAACGCCGCCTGTCCGAAGGATGAGTTTCCTCTGCCCATCATGGATGTCATCATCGACAACACGTGTGGGTTTGAGAGAATGTCTTTTATGAATGGATTCTCGGGATACAATCAAATCAAGATGCACCCTAAGGATAAAAAGCACACCTCATTCTGAACTCCAATGGGGGCCTTTCGGACTTAAAAACCTTAGCGCAACCTATCAATGCGCCATGAGCACGATTTTTGGGACCATCTGCAGAAGACGGTCGAGTGCTACGTGGATGATTTGGTCGTGAAGAGTCATAGCAAAGATGACCACCTTCAGGACCTGAGAATGATGTTCGAACTCATGCGATCTCATCAACTGAAGATGAATCCTATGAAGTCATTCTTAGGAATGTCTAACGGTAAATTCCTTGGATTCGTCATCACGACAAAGGGAATTTGTATCGACCCCGATAAAGTACGAGCTATCCAGGAGCTTTAGCCTCCCCGGAACCTCAGAGAACTGAGAGGACTCCAAGTACAATTGGCTTACATCTGGAGGTTCATCTCGAATCTTTCGGGCAAATGCCAACCCTTCTCCAAGCTGATGAAGAAAGGCATCTCGTTTGTGTGGGATGAACCCTGCCAATGGGCATTCGAGGAAATCAAAGCTTATCTCTCGAATCCCCGGTCTTGGTAGCTCCAGTCTCAGGGAAACCATTCCTCATCTACGTGCGGGCTATGAAGCATTCCCTCGGCGCTCTTTTGGCACAAAATGATGACGTCGGCCACGAGCAGGGCATTTATTACCTGAGTAGGACTCTGCAGGGGGCTGAGTGATGATACCTTATGGTCGAAAAGGAATGCCTAGCCTTAGTGTTCGCCATCCAGAAGATACGAAACTACCTGGTTGGCCAAACCATCCATGTCATTTCCCGGTTGAACCCCATCCAGATCTTCATGACACAACCCGGAGCTTTAAATTGGTGCCTGGCTAGATGGGCGCTCTTGCTGTCTTAATATGACATCCACTTCATGCCGTAGAAGTCGGTCAAAGGACAAGCCATCTGTGATCTCATGGCCAGTCATCCACTAGAGACGAGAACTGACTTATTTGAAGACCTTCCGGATGAGCCCCCCGAGGCCAACACGACCTCTCCTGCGGAGGTTTGGCAGTTGTTCTTTGATGGTGTATCTCGTGTCAGCACGAGCGAGTCCATCATTGCAGGAGTAGGGGTGGCCTTGATTTCCCCACACAACCACGTGTTACCCCAGACATTTTCTTTAACAGAGCCGTGTACCAACAACGTGGCTGAGTATAATGCACTGCTCATTGGACTCGAACTGGCTAAAGAGTTAGAGATAAAGCATCTCGAGGCTTATGGTGACTCTCAACTCATTGTCAGACAGATGATGGGGGAATACGAGGTTAAAAATGATGATCTGATCCCGCTTCACCAAGCAACTATCAAACTAGCTAAATTATTCGAAAGCTTTCGCATTAAGCATGTGCTTCGTTCCAAGAATACGCATGCAGACGCCCTGGCATCCTTAGCAGCTAACCTGACCCAGCCACTAAGGATGACTCAACAAGTCAATGTCACGAGTTGATGACTCTTTCGGCCAGAGGACGTTCTAGAATCGCTTCATCCCTGGGGCCCACTAACCCAGACCTAAGCTCTGGGATCGCTTGTGAAGAATAAGCTACTATTAGCCCAGGATGATCAGCGATGCAGTCTCTTATGCCAAACGCTGCCACGCATGCCAAATCCATACCAATTACATGCACCGGCCGCCTGAAGACCTTCATCCGACAGTGACTTCCTGGCCGTTCGAGGTATGGGGGATGGATATCGTTGGGCCGATATCTCCGTCATCAGTAAGAGGTCATCACTTCATCCTTGTGATCACCGACTACTTCTCCAAATGGGCCGAAGCTATTCCCTTAAGAGAAGTCAAGGCCAATGATGTAATCAGATTCATCAAACATCATGTCATATACCGGTACAGCGTGCCCAGATGTATCATCCATGACACAATTTATCAGTCATGAGTTTACTCGGTTCTGCGACGGGTTTAGGATACAGAACCTATTCTCTACGGCTTATAATCCCTCAGCTAACGGTTTAGCCGAGGCCTTCAACAAAATGATCGTTAATATCCTAACTAAGCTAACCTCTAATAGCAAGCTCGATTGGAACGAGAAGCTTGGTGAGAGCTTATGGGCATATCGCAGGATAGTCCGTACACCAACCGGAACCACACCTTACTCATTGGTATACGGCTACGAGGCCGTGCTACCTCTAGAGATACAGATCCCATCCCTCCATGTCGCCCTCGTGACGGGAATGACGACTGAGGATAGCCATCAATGACATCTCATAGAAATCAAAGCACTAGATAAGAAGCGGCTTGAAGCTCAGCAGCACATTGAGTTCTACCAAGCCCGAATAGCCAAGTCTTTCGACAAGAAAGTCAAGCGCCGATCCTTCAAGGAAGGAGTGTTGGTCCTTGCTATTCGACGACCGATGATTCTCAACTCCAAGAAAAAGAGCAAGTTCTAACCCAAATGGGAAGGGCTGTTCGTGATAGAGACAGTCTATTCGAATGGAGCTTATCGCCTCGTCAAACAAAATGACGATAAGATCATGATGCCTATCAATGGTAAATTCCTGAAGAAGTACTACTCTTAGTCCTCCTTCAACTCTCACTGGTGCACGAGTCTAAACTGCCCTCTTATCCTCCAACTGGTACACGAGGCTAAACTATTCCTGCCTCATATACTCCAACATATACACGAGTATGAGCCGCTTCTTACGGGAAACCCCTAGAGGATACTACATATAATATTCTTAGGGATAACCCAAACTCCCACTCGGTCAAACCTTCCTACAGTTAGGATCAAAGTCAACTATTAAGTTAATTTCTACCTCTGATAGTCATTTCTCTATCAGTCTCATTCAACTAGACGATGGATCTCTTAAAACTGTCAAGTTAACCATTGCCTCTGACAAAATCAACTTACCAAACCTCTCCAATAGGATGTTAAGCCTACGGAGTTGCTCAAATCATAACAAACAGTCCCGTCATGTTAATGTCTACACCTCTGATAATATCAACTTATCAATCCTCTCCCATAGGATGATAGGTCCTCATAATTGCTCCAATCGTAATAAGATCCCATAGGATGATAGCCGGCCCCATCATTCCCACGAATGACATTGCCCAAGTAGTAACCTACCATGCGATGTGTTGCTACCCCGGTCGGTCGTCACACTCATATGTCCCTGAATAACCCGACCTATTCTGAACGTTCTAATATTTTCTTAGAACAACCAACGGGTAGCAACCTACCAGGCAACAGCTCCTACAACAATCAATCGTTAATCTCTCGCGTCCCTAAATGATTTGATTATCTTGACATCATCATTCGCGCAAATGATGGTGTTCATTAAGGGCGGCCTACCAGGCGATGTGCTCCATCGGCCCCCGAACAGGGACTTGCCAAATAGCGAATCGTTGTTAGGACCCTAATTTGGTCGTGCACACAAGCGACCACTCTGGCTGGGCTAGGTTGTTAACATTTAACAACCCGACCCTGCCTAAACTACGACGTGACGGTCAGAGTTAACCTCACCTTACATTTCAAACAACCAAGGGTGGAGGAAAAATCTTAGCATGAAGCCTAAGAGAAACTTCTCGACAACTCACCATACAGGGGAAACCGTATAGCTAGCCCGACTCAAACAATGATTGGTAAAGGTGATACCCAACTCGTTTACTACCGAGGGTTTTGCTAAGAATCCTAATCGAAAATCAACGCAAAAGATAAAGAAAAAGCTACATACGCAAAGCAATAAATAACCATAAGCATAAATCGCCATTCCAGGCTGAGTTTTAAAGAAACATGTTCTGAGCAAAGACATGACATGCGTCAACAAAATTATAGCAAAACATGAAAAAATATCCTAAACTAGACTTGACAGACTAAAAAAGGCTATCTCTGCCCTAACAGCCGCAAGCTTCTTAGCCTGCCGAGCCCTGACCTTCTCCTCTTCTCCCTATCGGAGCTTGTCAAGAGCATCTTCGGCGTCCTCCTCTTCCTGCCGGAGAGCCTGAAGAGCCTTCACCTCCTCATTAGTGGCATGGAGGACCCTCGCGTTATCAGCCTGAAGCTTCTTCAAGTCCTCCTCTCCTTGAAGGGACCCGACATCTAAGAAGAAAGCGACGTTATTATAGCCATCCATCTAGTCCAACAAGTCGTGATGCCTTTTGTGCAGACGTGTGACGAGAGCCTCCTTGGCCGATATGCTTTCCTCCTGATTCCTACGCTCGAACTCCCGTTGGATCCGAGCACTGATCAGAAGCGATGTCGGCTCGTGGCTGGGCTTCGCGTGGACTAGCTCCTCCAAGCGATACATGAGCTCCTCCAAATGATCGAGCTCTCGCCTGCACCATTAGGCTAACTGGGCACCCCCGATGCGCCGAATCTCCTTAAGACGATCAGCCATATAGGGAAGCATGTCGTAGCACCTAACGCTGCCTTGGCTGATAATGGTGGTCGTCCTATGCAAGTCGATCTCTAACTTTTTGAGGATGTCGAACACTAGGGTGAGGCTTGGCGCGGCAGACCCTTGGGTCAGGTTGATAGCGATGGGCGCCCCTGGCGCCCAGTCATGACTCCCTTCCTCGACCGAGGGAGATGCTTTTCTAAACGACCTCAGAGCAAGAGCTGCAAAATGCAATAATTGAAAAAATAGAAACTTGAGCCTAGAAAGTTGGAGACGATCATAAAGACTTACGATCAGCGAGACGAGGGCGAACCCTACGATGATAGGTGAACCAAGCTCACCCACCATCCAGAGTTCACCAAAACAACCAAACGCCCACCAAAATCGACAATGTTCATGGCAAGAGATGAACGACGGATGTTCACCCCCCTTAGTTGTACCTACTCGAGACGCCATTTCAGACACAAAAATAAAACTTGATAACTTACCGTGTCGAGTTCGGCTGGCGATAGGAGTGACGGTCGGCATTATGACGGCACCGGCGACGGCAGAGGAAGAAGCGGCCCTCTTCCCTTTAGAGGTGCATGACTTGGTCCTGGGATCCATTTCAGGAACAAGGAATGCTCTTCAAATTTTTTGTTTTAGGCGAACCTTCACGAGCTTGAGAACTCTACCAGGAGGGTGGCGAACACATTATATAGCCGAGAACTCGACGGTCCAGATCCGCAGGCTCAAATGATCGAGCGGCTCAGATTCCCTGTGGTGGTTCGAATTCGACGCCCATAAAAGCCGTGGCCTTTGTCCAAACCAATGGTTCAGATCAAGCACAGAAGGCGAGACGTTCCGTCACTTCACACGTAATGCAAATTGATGCTTCCACACTGTCTTAGCTGGCAAGCACATGGGCCCGTAGGCAAACATGTGGCTCACTCGCTCAAGGCTCTCCTGTGCCTAAGAGTTCACCTGTGGCATAAACTCACCTAAAACATGAGTCGCCTGTGGCACAAACTCACCTAAGCTTGAGTTCGCCTATGGCATAAACTCGCCTAAGCATGAGTACGCCTGTGGCACAAACTCGCCTAAGCTTGAGTTTGCCTGTGGTATAAACTCGCCTAAAGCATGAGTTCGCATGTGGCACAAACTCGCCTAAGCTTGAGTTTGCCTGTGGCATAAACTCGCCTAATCATGAGTATGTCTATGACACAAACTCGTCTAAGCTTGTGTTCTCCTGTGGCATAAACTCGCCTAAAGCATGAGTTTTCCTGTGGCACAAACTCGCCTAAGCTTGAGTTTGCCTATGGCATAAACTTGCCTAAAGCATGAGTTCGCATGTGGCACAAACTCACCTAAGCTAGAGTTCGCCTGTGGCATAAACTCGCCTAAAGCATGAGTTCGCCTGTGGCACAAACTTGCTTAAGCTTGAGTTTGCCTGTGGCATAAACTCGCCTAAGCATGAGTACGTCTGTGGCACAAACTCGCCTAAGCTTGAGTTCACCTATGGCATAAACTTGCCTAAAGCATGAGTTCACCTTCTGCATAAACTCGCCTAAACTTGAGTTCGCCTGTGACATAAACTCGCCTAAAGCTTGAGTTTGCTTGTGGCACAAACTCGCCTAAGTTTGAGTTTGCCTGTGGCATAAACTCACCTAAAGCTTGAGTTTGCCTGTGGCATAAACTCGCCTAAGCATGAGTTTGTCTGTGGCATAAACTCACCTAAAGCATGAATTTGCCTGTGGCACAAACTTGCCTAAAGCATGAGTTTGCCTGTGGCATAAACTCGCCTAAAGCTTGAGTTTTCCTGTGGCATAAACTCGCCTAAAGCTTGAGTTCGCCTGTGGCATAAACTCGCCTAAGCTTGAGTTCGCCTGTGGCACAAACTCACCTAAAGCTTGAGTTCGCCTGTGGCATAAACTCGCCTAAAGCTTGAGTTCGCCTGTGGCATAAACTCGCCTAAGCATGAGTTCTCCAGTGGCATAAACTCTCCTAAGCTTGAGTCCGCCTGTGGTATAAACTCACCTAAGCTTGAGTTGCCTGTAGTATGAACTCACCTAAGCTCGAGTTTGCCCACAGCATGAGCTCGTCTATGGTGTGAGCTCGTCTAAGCTCAAAATCATCCATTACCAACCCAACTAAAAGAGTTAAAATGTTGAACAATGATACACAGTGGTAAAAAAACAGAAAGGAGTGCATGCACAATGTATTGAGGAATCAAGAAAGCACGAAATTCGTTCATCAGTAGTTTTCAAAACAATACATTCAAACAAAGTTACGACTTTATGATCAAACAAGTCATAACATTACATTAGAAACAAAAGATTGAACAAAATATCTTGAATATACTCTTATCCTACAAGCCTATCTTAGAAAGCTAAAAGACGTGAGCTCTGCCTTGACCGCAGCTATCTTCTTTGCATACATTGCATGAGCCTCGTCCTCCGCCTCCTGCCTGACCCTTGCCTCAAAAGAAGCGTTAGTTGCAGTGTCTTCTTGACACAACGCTGAAAGAATATACCTCTCCCTCACAAGGGCGCCTTGGACGGTCTCGCTCTGGAGGCGTAGGCCCGTTAAAGTCGATTCCTCTCGCAATCACATACGGATCCTACCACACAAACCGGAGAAGTGGTAGCCTGCTACCCGCTCGGGCTTGCAACAAGACACTGCTGGCTATCCAAGTCAGCGATGAGAGACTCTTCCGCGTGTCTTCTTATGTCCCTCCTTCGGACATTCTGCCGCACAACCCCCATGACCTCGGGCCAAAGTCAAGAATTGCGCTACGTCAGGCTCTAGATCCACCTGCCGCAAGTTCTCTAACCTTGTTAAGAGCGATTCCAGATCGAGAAGCTTCATCGAACAGCGTATGGCAAGTTTGAAATCACCCTGGTGCCGAATGTCGGCCACACGGTCTGAGAGAGGCTGCTTTAGATCTGCATAGGTACCACAACCTCGGTCGATGAGGGAGATCACCTGCTTTACGACGTTCTCTAATTCTTGGACATGGGTCTATAGATTAATAGAGTCTGAGGGATTAGACTCCTGGTCACGATAAAGTGCGGCAATGAAAGAGACTCCGGGGTGAGACTCTATTCATGATTGAGAGGCAGACCGTGAAGCAGGTACGACCGCAGATTTAAGCTCAGGCTTCACCCCTTTTATGTCCGGCGTCCCCTCTGGAGCTGACAAAAAGATCAAAATCATGAACTCATTGAGTTCACACATTTTTTAACCTGCCAAGAGATTTAGAAATAGAAATACCTCTAACATCATCCGTGGTCCCG
>NW_017972373.1:40378-41719 GCF_001876935.1 Asparagus officinalis
AGCGGAGGAAGAGGCGTTCCTCCCCCTCTTCTTCAAGACGGGTACCTTTGCTCGTGGTGCCATCTTGAATGCGAAGGAAACAAACGAACACCATGGCCCCTCTAACAAGAAAGAAGGACGCTATATAAATGGCCTAAGTGCTCTCTCATCGTTTGATTCAACGGTTCAAATCGAATGGTCACGAAGGAGGCGAGGTGATTCGGAATCCCGCACGAACGGTCGAGATCTGGTGGGTTTAAACACGATCTCTAGCCGACGGCTCAGATCGGGCATGGAAGATAAAGAGTCTCCATCATGTCGCCTTTAATACGGAGCGATGTGCCCATGCCGTCTTAGCTGGCGAGCACATAGGGCCATGAACTGACATGTGGCTCGCCCATGTCAAAGCTCGCCTACGACTCGATCTCGCCCGATCCAAAGCTGCGCCTATGACTCGATTGCATCCTATAATTAGAGTTCGCGCTACGGGCTTGAACTAGCCCGTGTAGTTAGAGTTTGCCTATGGCTGAAACTCTCGCCACACAATTAGAGTTTGTCTACGGATCGAGCTTGCCCCGTAGTTAGAGTTTGCCTACAGATTGAACTCACCCTTCAATTAGAGTTTGCCTACTGCTTGAACTCGCCCTGCAGTTAGAGTTTGCCTACGGCTTGAACTCACCCCGCAATTAGAGTTGTCCTATGGTGCGAGCTCACCCTACAATTAGAGTTTGCCTATGGCTCAAACTCGCCCTGCAATTAGAGTTTGCCTACGGCTCAAACTCGCTCTGCAGTTAGAGTTCGCCTACGGCTCGAACATCGCCCTATAAATTAGAGTTTGCGCTATGGCTTGGAGCTTTCCCTAAGGCATTTAGAGTTCAGCCTTCGCTTGAAACTCACCCCTGCACTTGAGTTTGCTTATGGCTTGAATCGCTCTGCAATTAGAGTTGGCCTAGCAGACTTGAACGTCGCCCTGCAGTTAGAGTTTGCCTATGGCCTGAACTCACTTATTTCAAGCCCGCCCGTGGTTTGAATCCCTTTGATTCAAGCTCGTTAAATGGTCTGAGCTCGCCTACGGTGAACTCGCTGAGAAATATAAGTGTTGGATAATAAAAGGCAACAGGAACAAGGGGGAGTATATGTACAAATGCATTAGGGAACTAAGAAAGCATAAATTTCATCCATCAACTAGTTCTAAGACAATACATTTGAACAAAGTTATGATTCCACAGCCAGATAAGTCATAACATTACATCTAAAACAAAATTAGTCAAAATGGCTTAGAACTACTTCAACCCTAAGAGCTTAGTCCAGGAAGCTGAAGGACGCAAGCTTCGCTTTAGCAGCAGCTACCTTCCTCGCGCG
>NW_017972373.1:41729-69434 GCF_001876935.1 Asparagus officinalis
CCCGAGCCTCGTCCTCCGCCTCTGTTTGAACCTGGGCCTCAAAGGTTGAGGCAGCAGCAGCATTCTCCTGACACAATGTCTGAAGATTTTGGGTCGCCTCTCCAATAACCCTGCAGGCATTCCCACTCTCAAACTGGAGCCCCCTCAGAGTCGTCTCCTCTTGCTCTAGCTTAGCTCTTAGGCGTGTGATGGTGGAAGTAGAGGCGTCCATCCGGGCCTGCAGTAAATGCTGCCAGGTCGTCAAAAGGGCGATGTGGGATTCCAAGTCATCCATGTCTCTTGTTCGGACCTCCTGCTCCCACTTCCCCCAACGTCGGACATGAGCCGAGCATCGAGCCTTATCAGGTCCGAGGTCTGCCTACAGCAAATTCTCCAAGCGTGTCAGGCACAATTCCAGATGAAGTAGCCTCATCATGCAGCGTGTAGCAAGTCGGGATTCTTCCAGCCGCCTTATGTCGGCCACACGGCCTAAGAGAGACTGCTTTAGATCCGCATAGGTCCCCCAATCATGGCCGATGATGAAGATCACCTGCTTTGCAGCATTCTCCAACTCGTTAACACGAGCCTGTATAGAAAGAGAGCCTGAAGAGATAGGCTCCTGGCCGCGAGCAAGTACTACGATAGACAGAATCTCGGGGCAAAGCCCCGCTTCTGGCTGAGGAGTAGGCTGCGAGGTGGATGTGGTTGCAGCTTCCTCGGATTCGTCATCCAAGACAAAGATAGGTTCAGACGTAGGCCCCTCGATGGCTGACTCCCCCTCTCGAACAGCACGACACAACAAAAGGATTAAAATCATGAAATCATCCTACTCATGAGCCCCTTAATCTACCACAAAGATTAGATACAGAAATACCTCCGGCAGTAGCAGCCTCAGCAACCACAGAGGAGGAAGCCCCCCTCTCCTTCTTCGAAATAGTCGCTTTTACTCATGGTGCCATTCAGACGCAATAAGAGAAAGTTTGGGTTTTCTCTGAAGAAAGCAATGAACGCTGTGACTTCCCCCAATAAGGAAGATGAATGCTATATACACATGGCTTAGATACTCACCCACCATTTGATTAGATAGTTTGAATCGAGCGGTCAAAAACAAGGCAGGACGATTCAGGATCCCATATGAGCGGTCGAGATCTGGTGGTTATTAAACACGATCTGTAGCCAACGGCTTAGATCGGGCATGGAAGATGAAGAGCCCCTATTACACTGCCTTTAATGTGAAATGACATGCCCATGTCATCTTAGCTGACGAGCACATAGGTCAACGAACGGACACGTGGCCCACCCAATTCAAAACGCACCTACGACTTGAATTCACCATTCAATTCGAGCTCGCTTGGATTGAGCTCGCCTAATAATCTGGGCTCACGTGCAACTTCGACCCACTTAATCCGAGTCCGCTTATGGCTGGCATTTTCCCCTACTTTTGAGTTCGCCTAAGACTTGAACCTAATTGGAATTTGACCACGGCTCGAACTCATCTCTAGTTCGCCTACGACTAGAATTCACCTACGGCCAAAATTCGCCCAGTTCAAATCTGCCTGTAGCTAGCTTAAGCTTGCCCACTGTGAATAATAACCCACAGAGAAAAAAATATATGCACACGAAACACGAGGAACAATGATTTAGACAAAAGCATAACTTCATTCATTAAGAAAGATTTGGATACAATGATACAATTAAGTCAAGTTACAAATCTCTCAATTGTGACTCCACCTCATGAATCTCTTGGGCATGCCTAAGCTCGAGCCTATTCAGGACCTCTTGGCGGATATCCGCTTCAAAGCATGAAAGTAAGTTCTGGACGTTGGTCCTTACCTCCTTGAGGGCTTGGTCTTTCTCCTTGATTGTGTCAACGACCAGTTGTTGTCGAGACCTGAGCTACACCAATTCCTCCATCAGCTATTCGTGAGCCTGCTCCTTGGTAGCCAAGAAAGTCTGCACCTCAGCGATGGTCTGCTTAGCCTTCGCTATCTCTGTGGCCAGGCTGGATATACTAGAGTTGGATTTGTGACACTCTTTTCCTACTTGTTCATCCTCAGTCATGACATGCTCCAGCTCCTCCTTCAGCCTCGTCTCCAAAGACGTCATCTCCTCCAATCTACATTTTTGTTCCTCCAAGGCTGCTTGGACCTCGTCGGATGCAAGATAGAGGATCTCAGAACCCTTAGCGTGGAGGAAAAACAACTTTTGGATAGTCTGCTCTGCCTCCTCTAAGCACGTATGATACGGAGCGGCAGCGGAGGCGTCGAGCATCTTGACCAAGAAGCCCATGTGGAAGTCGAGAATCTCCTTGAACTTCTTAAAAGGGCAGCTCCCATCCAGTGCGAGCTTAATGCTGTCGGCAAGCGTGTACTGGAAGACGGCAATAACTTAATCCTCTGATCTCTTACGAAAGCGAGTCGCGAGAGGGGGGTCAGCCTCACCAGCCTTGAGTGAAGCGCTAGTAACCACGATGGTGGGAGTAGTAGTAGACGCCGCTAAGACCGAGGGCCTGACCGACAACATTGAGGTCTCGACCGCAGATCTGACAGTAACCTTGACGGTCACCAAAGTAGGGGATGATGAAGTGACGACCAGTCGAGCGGATGTTTCACCTCAAGACAGAACCTCCTCCTACCGGGTTGGCGCTTCGTCATGAGCCAGCGCTTCCTCAGGAATTGGGACCTCCCCTTGCTGGACTGACACTTCTTCATGAGCTGACGCCTCCTCCTCGCTCGACATCTCCTCATGGATCGAGGCATCACCTCCTTCCTCTCCTTCATCCTCCTCTCCGGCTAACCAACCAGCCTTGGAGGGAGGATCCTCTTTGCTAGTGGCTTCGAAGGTCAGATCAGCTGCAAACACAAAAAGGGTATTAGCAGTAACTTCTGTGAAGGTCCCCGTTAGCGGTTCAACATTAGCGAATCAACGAAGCTCAATGCCATTCTCGCCTGAGTCGCCGAGCTCCTCTTCATCTTCGGTTCTCTCCCCTTCATCTGAAGGAACGGGGATCGCCCCCTCAACCGTGCCTACGTTAAGTCAACACAAATGTCAAATGGTGCAAGTTCAACCTTATGCTCGAAGATATGGTATTAAAAGGTTACCTTCCGACACGGTCGTTGGAGTGGCTGACACCCCCTCCTGGTGTCCCATATTAGGTATTGATGGGGTAGCCTCCAAAGCTAACAAAACTATCCCTGATATAGCAAATGGAGCAGGCATAGTGGTCTCAGTCACAGGGGCAGTCACCCCTGGAGTTGACACAAGAGTGGCCGCGACATGGACCTCCATCGTTTTGGTGGTCTCCGCCGCCTCCTCATGACGGACCTTCTTGACCACCTCCACTCCTGATCCGCCGCTTCCTTATGACGGACCTTCTTGACCACCTCCACTCCTGAGCTACCAGTCCTGGCCTCCCGCTATCTCTTAAAGGGAAGTAAACATCCAGGAGCAAAAACAGGCATCCCCATCCGCCCAGCTACCGCTCCCCAAACCTGTTCTAGGCGCGCCCTCGCCCGGGCTAGTTCATCAAATACCCTTTGCTCACCGGTGGGTTCCAACTGAGTGAAAGGAGGCGGGGCATGAGCCTCAAAAGCCCCGAATTTACCTAAACCAGCGTAAAGGTCTTCGGTGTCTTCGACAGGGACCTCTTCAAACCACTCCCCAACAATCTGACGACCCCTCCGTCTCGATGGGCGGGAAACTACCCTCGAACGATGCCCATGCTCCACCAAGCAAGAATTCTAGAACCGAAAGCCCTCAGGATTCATGCTGGCACCCCGGTACCATCGGCAATAGATGGGTGTATGGTGAAGGTCGCGATCGCTAATGGGTAGTTCGAAGTGAGTGTTGGTGCAGCTGACATAGGTCCAGAACCATTCCCGTGCACCATCCACCAACCCTCCTTCATAATGTAAATGAGGGTTAATATTCCTTACGTACAACTGGTCATACTTGAATTGACGGGCAAACATGCAGGGAATATACGGTTCTAGATAACACACGGGGCCTATTCACAGAACATGATACCCCAACCGGATATTAACCAGTCATCGAAAAGCACCGCAGGAGAGGACAGTGTTTTGGTCCACCGTCGACGCATCCTGAAGGGCCTCATCGTATCCTCCACTAGTGAAATAAGGAAAGAATTGGCGAAATTTGTAATGACTGAAATAGGACAACATCTTCCTCATATCAGGAATGTCCTTGCACTTCCAAGAGCATTTCTCCAGACGTTGGACGAACGTCACGAACCCCTCCTCCTGGAGAGCCGCTGGGGTGCTCATCAAACACTCGCAGTGGTAGACGAACTACGCCATCAAGTAAGTATATGACAGCCCGACTCTAGGATTAGGAGTCTTAGCGACTTCACCATCCCCCTCGTCAGCATGCGACACCTGACAAAATTGGGCTGTTAACATGCGGAGCCCCCTCTAGATGCATGCCACTGTCTCTGACACCAACGTGTATGGCCTCCCATAGGCCAAATGTAATGTGGGGTAGGTGACCTCCACTGGGATCGCCTCGAAAGAATGGGTAGGAACCACGCACCTCTTCAGCCATAACATGAGGTACCTCGCGAGCAGAGCCTTTGCTGATATAGGAGACCTAGCTTGATGATGGAATGATTCGAAGGTCATCCCCACTTTGAACCAACCTTCATCATACTCAAGGGTTTCAACGGCCCCTCCTTCGGCCATCCTCCTCTCTACTTCAGCCTGGTCGCACTCGCCCAGCGGCAGAGTAGGCCTCCCCTTGACGTCATTCTCCGGGAACATGTAATCAGCCTAATTCTTATGGCTGATCCCCAGAGCCCTCTTCTTCTTGCCTTTATGATCCACTGCCCCTAGGGTGTTTAGATATATGTGGTAGTGGCCGAGTAACTCCCATAGGCTCTCTACCACTTGAGGGAATCGGGCTGAAAGGTAGTCAATCTCCTCCTGACCTGACACGTACTCCTCGTAGGGGAATCCTCTTAATGGCATCCCCGACACATCGTACATCTCGTGGAGAGTTATGCTGAGTTCACCATTGGGGGTGAACAACGTACTTCTATCCGGATAGTATAGTTCCACGATGCTGTGGAACTGGGGAGCATTGATCTTCAGACTTTGTTGAGTGGGCCTGATAGCCACATATAGCTCTGAACCCACTAGGTCGGAGTTCTTCGCCAAAATGTATTCGGTGATCTTAAACCACCAAGTGCTGCTACTAGGCACAGAGTGAATCCACCCCGGAGCCCTGAAGTCCTTCGGGGAAAATTGCGCCCCCCCGGCCTGGAAGAAACGATAATGGAAGGTCTCTGCTACCGTAGTCATCTCCCCTACAGGAAATTCGTTGTGCAGCAGACCGGGACGCAGAGTGGTCACACGCTTGCAAGAACTGTCGACCTCGTATCTAGCTGTGGAACCTGTGAAGATCCCGCAAGTCACCCCATCTTGAGTCGGGGTTAGATCCCAGTTCATTGTTCTTGGAACCGAGAGTGAGAGCAATTGAGAACCCTCTCGACATGATAGGAAGATAGTAGTGGACTCCATCCACAACTCAGAGCCATCTGCTCTCCCCAAGCAATAGAGCTGAAGGGTCAGTCGCGGCATCATCAAACAAGAACTGGGGCTTTTTTTAGCTCTGTCCTAGTCGCGTCTGTCACTGCTGCATCGTTAATCAACTCGCGTAACGTTAGGTGATACCCGCCAGACACTCTCTTTACCAATTCATCGGGCTTGTCGGTAGCAAACACAGGCACTGGATTGAGAAGCAAAAATCAGGAAGGTGCTGCATAGCCTGTGCTACCAGCAAGACCAATGACAATGCCTTTCGGGAGGGCCTCATCAGAAAAAGTGGCTGCGAGACAAAGCCAAAGAGTTAGAATAGAATTCATATTTTCAAGTCAAAAGTGTCTAAGTCCTCCAAACAGGCGACCTTCTATAGGCAAATCTCACCTGGCGAAGCCAACTTCGCCTGGCAGGTATTGGGTTCACCTGACAAAAGATGAACCCGCCAAACAAAAGCTAAATTCGCCTGACAAAAATTAAATTCGCCTGACAAAAACTAAATTCGCCCGACGAAGGTTGAATTCGCCTGAAAAAGGCCAGACTCGCCTAAATCAGAGAAAATGGTCAGAAATGACAAAATCCGCTGAAAGAGACGAGCAAACAACACTCATTCTCTCAGTTCCACCTCATTCATCAATGCAGGGTCATTAGACAACCCACTGGACTTACCCAAGTATGTTCGGAGGCGCTAGCGGTTGTGCCGGCGACGACACCACCAAAAGAACGGCCTAAACCCTTTCTCTTCGAAACACATATCTTGGTTTTCGGTGGCATGTTAGAGAGTAAAAGATGAAATTTGAGTTCTTTCTCTCTGGAAGAATCGATCGAGCAGAAATTCCTAAGCACAGTAGTCCCCCGAGGAAGGAGACAAAGGCTATTTAAAGGCGAAATGCTTGTGGCTAGGGGGGTGTTACCACGTTTAAGATTGACGGCTCAGATAGCCCTCAACAGTTCGAGTTCGACGGTTACAGACGAACCGTCAAATTAGAGTATGGATCGGGTGGATTGGAATCGAAGCCGGAACTGGGAGGCGGTGCCTAGCTGGTCCGATGGTCGAATTCAAAGGATAATTCTTGAAATTGATGGCCACAATTCATCACTGGACGAGACGTGTGAAAGTGATGTCGCCTTGTCAAATCGCATTTAATGCGACCTGACACACCTACGCTGCCCTAGCTGGCAGGCATAAGGCTCCACCCGCAAACATGGCTGTGCTCGGCCCTCCACAGGCTTACAGATCTCGCCTCTAGCGTAAACCCACCCAGGCCTGAGTCCGCTGTTTCGTAAGCCCATCCAAGCTTGAGTTCGCCTGTTGGTCTAGCTCACCTGTTACTTGAGATGGCCCGGAGCAAACTAACCCAGCTAAGGTGCACGTGTCCACTAATGAATAGTGAGCCTCTTTATTCAAAGTATTCCAGACCACACATGATTTGGTTTAGGTCTAAAAACTTTGAAGGAGGTCTTGTAGGCTATAAAAATTACCTTAACCATAGATGGGCCTGAATCCCGCCTACATGCTTGACTCGCCTGCACGAGTCAAGTCCACTCAAAAGTTGAGTTCGCCAGCACGAAAGAAGCTCGCCCGCATGCTTTACTCGCCAGCACGAGTCAAGACTATGCTATCGCCGAGCTTACCTGCATGTCCAGGCAATCCACCAAGCAATCAGAAACTCGCCTGCACACTTGATTCACCTGCACGAGTGAAATCTACTCAAGAGTTGAGCCCGCCTGCATGGACAAGCGATCAACAAACTCGCCGAACTCGCTAGAGTACCCGATGGTTGCACTATCATGTAAAAGGATGGGCCTTCTCATTTCCCATGATGTGAGGGAGGAGTACAGTACTCCACGCCCATCAAGTAGTTGTCCGCAGTACTCAGTGATGGTGCTCGCTCGCATGCTTAACCCGCCTGCACGTGTCAAGTCGGCTCAAGCACTAAGCTCGCCTATATATCCAAGCAATCCGCCGAGCAATCAGAAACTTGCCTGCACACTTGATTCACCTGCACTAGTCAAATCTACTCAAGAGTTGAGCCCACCTGCATGGCTAGGCAATCAACAAACTCACTGAACTCGCCAGAGTACCCGATGGTTACACTGTCATGTATAGGGATGGGCTTTCCTATTTCCCACAACGTGAGGGAGGAGTACAGTACTTCACGCTCATCAAGTAGTTGTCTGTGGTACTCAGCAACGGTGCTCATCCACACGCTTAACCCACCTGCACGAGTCAAGTTGGCTCAAGCATTAAGCTCGCTTGTATGTCCAGACAATCAACCAGGCGATCAACGAACTCGCCGAACTCACCAGAGTACCTGGCGGTTATGCTGTCACGTATAGGGATGGGCATTGCCATTTCTCGTGACATGAAGGAGAGGAGTACTGAGCTCTAAGCCTATCAAGCGGCCGCTCACAGTACGAGAGATAGGCATGACATCTCTCAACAGTACATGGTCACATCCCATGATTCAAGGGAGTGACCACGCCGTTTCTCCCCTATTTAAGAGCCTCTCCAGGCTACCGGAAAGTGGTCGCAGTTAATTGATTGACCTAGTCAGTTAGCTAGTCCATTGACTCTTAACTCTTAAGAGAGTTAACGACCCGCTCTTTGCACTGCTCTTGTACTGTAGCATCTTCTCCTAGCCTTTGGCCTTGATCACCATTGAACTCAGAAACTCGAACTCGATCAACATGAGCTTCTACTACACACTGAAGCTCTCCTGTAACCTCGATCGGATCATTCAAAGGAAGCAAACTCGGCACGAGCACCGAGGGAGGCATCCTATCGCTACCAAAGACCACACGTTAAATAAGGAGGTCATTCCCTCTGCTTCTGTTGTAATTTTGATTTATTAGTTTATAATAAGCTATTCTTATCAATTCAAATAAGATCCCTATTTCGGGAAATCAAAATTTATGCCTACATTGACTCACATAAGGATTGGGCTGGTTGGTGATGGTGGTGAAGGTAAATGAAAATGAACCCCACATCCACTTCCAAATGGTGGGTTAGTTTCCGCTCCTCACCGGCCTTCCTGACTCACATAAGGATTGGAAGTAAAAGTTCATCTTAGTCGTAGGGGATGACCTAGAGTTAGGTTGCTCTGACTAGTCTAAAATAAGGACGGAGGCACTCATGGGAGGCGAGCTATCTCCTGACGAGAGGGAAGCACTTGACTTGATCAAGTCGTATGCTAGCTCTCGTCATTGGGACCATCTACTAGATAAGTTGGTTTTGCGAGTTGTCAGCATGTCGATCGAGCCTGCTACTACCCAGGATATAGAGAGGGCTTTCGCCCTTATCATAAGGGGAGCAGAAGAGGCATAGGTGCCTACTGTTCCTTTGGCTACTCCTGAGGGGAAGTCGTCTGCTTGGCCTACAAAGCATCTTCGTTAGGATATTCCTCCCGTGGAGGCTGAGGCAACTGAGGAGGAGGAGCTCACTGAGGTGACCGAGAGGGGAAGATGAGGAACAGGAGGCACAAGAGACAACTGAGATGATGGAGATGGAGGTCATCCGTCTAGGCGAGTCTTATCCTGGCGGGTCTGCTGAGGCTCCTCAAGGAGGGGGAGCCAAAGCCATAACCCGTGATAGTGAAGTGGGGCTGTTCGTCGGTTATGGCGAGTCATCCCACCATGAAAAAGATCCTGCTGATGAGTCTGAGCCTTCCTCGGGGATGAAGTATCCTTTCCTCCATCACGGTGATGAGCTCGGTGATGAGGAGTGGTAGAAGATGTACGAGTACCTCTTCGGGACTTCTGGGGGTGGTCGACAGTATGTGTAGTAACCCGACCCCGAGCACCACTTTGAGGCCACTTGCCATCTAGATGCCAGAGAGATAGTTCTTGGCTCTCGTATAGCTCAGTCGAAGGCCTTTGAGCAATTCTATCTTCCTCGGGACGACGAATACTTGAGGAGGGGTGGGGGGGTACCCAATACTGCACTCCATTTGAACCTTCAGACCTATCTGGTGCTCTGATGGAGTAGGAGATGTTTGGTTGGATGGAGCACATACGGACTACCTATCTCAAGCTCTTGGGGGAGGTTGATTCCCTGAGGGCTAGCAGAGGGGTCGACTCGAGGTGAGTTGCTGAGGCACAGGCTCTAGAAGCTACCGAGGTCGAGAAGCTCAGGCAAGAGCTGGGGTAAAGCCAAAGGAAGTCGAGGGACTAGGTGAGGCTCTCCAGAAGAGGGACCACACTAGGGCACAGATCGAAGTGGAGAAGTTGGTGGCGATGCATGCATAATGTCAATTGACCGAGAAGTAGGCAGAGCTCACCAAGCTTTAATGGGAAGTCTCCCATCTGAAGTCCAAAGCTTACCACTAGGAGGTCATCGGGAAGTATCACCAGAGCTTAATCGGAAAAACTAAAGTAGTGATAACTTGTAAGGCTGGGTACGACTACTTGTTGGCATAACTCCCAGCCAAGACGAGGAACCTACCCGGTCGCTTTCACTACCCTCCACTCGTGGCCAATTGTTTGGACGAGTTGCTAGAGGTGGAAGCACTCGGGGGAGGACTTGATTTGGACAAGGATGAGGATGACTCGGACGAAGGAGGAGACTGCTCATCTCCTCCATTGATTGCACCCAGGAGCTCCCTGCCTCTAACTCCAGGAGCTGGAATGGACTTCCCTTAGCTTCTTAGGACCTTCCTACCTTTTGGCTTTTGCGTTGTATAAATACATGCTGTGTATCTTATAAATGTCTCTTATAGATGAATGAAGAAACATTTTTTGGATCCAAAATTGTTTTCCTGTGTTGCACAATTTTGATATGTCTGCTGAATGACTTAGCTTCAATATAAATTTGTAGACTGAGCGAATTTGGAGGGGACTCGTCCTCCACTGAGAGGAGACATCTCAAACTCGAGTAGATTATCTCCGATGGATTGGCTTTTTGTCTTAGTGTTGAGAACTTCAAGTGTCGACTCAGGAGGACTCGTCCTTCATTGAGAAGAGATGTCTTGCCCTCAAGTATTTGTCCATGTAGTTTGTTTTAGCCTAAGTGTTGAACCCATTTGGTTGATTTCTCTCGATGTTTGAGCATCTGAGCTTCTTAGACTAGTGTCTGAGAAGTATTCCTTTGAAGTATTCTATTGGTTATTAAGAGTCGACTGAGAACTGGTCGACTGCTCGCTAAATAAGCATTGTTTAGTGAGCTTCTAAAGGCCTTTATTGGGAAGATGAAACATCACTGTTAGAAATGACATGATGATGTTGTCAGATGTCAGAATTATGGTGTCACTTCAATTTTTGAGCAAAGAGGTGCGGAGTAAGGAGGAGTAGCACTTTGAGTTTTGAGCAAACTATTTGAGATTTCATGGTGAATCTCACCCGTTCATTTCAAAACAAGACAACCGTCCAGATTAATCCATGTGTCCTCTTTGGAATAATATAAATAGCTTGCTCGGGGTGAAGAAGAGTTCTCTATGAACTCTTGCCCTAAAATCTTTAGCTCTTCTCTTAATCTTCAAGTCTCCTTACAAAACAGAGATCTTTCTATGGCTTCTCAGACCTCCACCACCGACCAGAATGAGGAGAGGATCGCTCTTCTCCGACCGATCCACTCTAAGGTCTGGGTTAGTGATCTTGAGCAATATTATGATCTATATAACATTCCCAGGGTCTTCACATTAGGGGCGCCCGACAGGGGTGAGCCGGTGTATCGCCATGGCGAGAACGGAGCGCCACTGTACATTGCTCATCTTGAGTAAGGTCTACGGCTACCACTTTATCCCTTCATTAGGGATGTATGCAATGCTCTGGAGGTTTTCCCCTCTCAATTTACCCTAAACAATATTGGAGTGCAGGTGGGGTTTGTTAAGATCTTCCACTGGGTTGATGTCTCGCCGACCATATGACTACTTGGGCATCTGGTCGCCATCAACTCGACAAGGAGAGACCTACACTACTTCTTCCACTACAGTGGAAGTTTCAAGTTCATCATGGAAGAGTGGTTCGTGTAGGTCTTCGGGGCTGATGGCGTTCTTGCTTGCCCTAATTGGCCTGAAGTTGCCAAGGATGTTCTAAGGACGAGTCCTCTTGACTCTGAGGGGAGGCGACAACTAGAGACCATTCGTTTCTAAGCCAGGTCCTGTGAGAGTGACAATCTTTTTAAGGCGGCGTCTCTCCGAGTGGTGGGCGTGTCTATGATCTTGCCCTCCACTGCTGACCAGAAGAGGGAGAGCTTGCTGGCCCTCTCCCTCGAGGGGGAGTTAGGCTCAGCTTCGCGACCCTAGAAGAGGTTGAGGGGGAATCTCACCCTAGAGGAGATGACCAACTTGAGAACAAGAGTGATCGAAGTCGCTATCGAGCTGGTAGTGCAACGGAGGAGGTCGAAGAAGGCGAAGGCCAGGGACCAAGGGTCCAGTAGGTCAGCTGAGTCAATCCACATCGACCTGAATGAGATACAGTAGTTAGATGAAGAACCACAATCGGTCGAGAGGTAGCAGGAGGCTGTCCAAGCTTATCGACCAAACGAGGTTATCATCATTGGTGACTCTTCTCCTCCTAGAGCAGAGGGGGAGGCCCCAACTGTCAAAGAGGCAGAAGTTAGGGCCCCTATCAAGGAGACAGTTGGTTTGAGTTCTACGACCAAGCCTTCTAGGCAAGGGAGCCCGTTGAGACGTCATGGTCGCTGCACCTGAATTGAGCATAGCGTCGCCTCCGTAAGGGTCTGAGCGCCAATGAGATGGCCAGTGTGGCGGAGGAAGTTCTAGCCATTCCGCCACGAGCTCGAGGATATTACTTGCTAGTCTTGGGAGAGGGCGAGGGCTCTGTTGGTGGGAGAATCATGGGCCCCCTGCTCACCTAGGGAGGAAGTTCCTAAAAGCGATAGGTTTGTCCCGGAGGAACCGATGGACATGGAGTCTTCGGTCATGCAATCCTTAACTGTCCCGATCAATGCTGTACTCCAGTTTACCCTCCCGAAAGACAAGAGGACCTTGAGGGAGATACCAAGTGCTGGCATGCATTTGGCCCTCAAGGCCTACTTGGTTCGAGGGGCTCTACTGGAGCAGGAGATGTTCGACCGGACCGTGTACATGCACGAGATGGCACATAGATGGTATGCAAAGCTAGCCCAAGAGAAGTTGGCCAAGGAAGAGGTAGGACAAAGAGTTGTTGCCTTGGAGGCCGAGTAACACAGCAGGTAGGACGCCTGGTGTCGGGAGCTGGATGAGAAGGAAAGGCTCCTGAAGGGCTACAGAATCCAGTGCTCCAAGCATATGGGTTCCATTGATGATCTCCAGCAAGAGGTGGCCTGACTGAAGGAAGAGGTCGGCCATCTGTAGCAAGGGCTTACTGAGTGAGACGGCCGACTGACTGCTTTGGCTGGGAAGGACAAGTTCGAGAAGTGCTTGAAGATGGCAGCCAAGGACGCTCAATCGAGTCATCTCTTGATCGAGAAACTATGGTAAGACCTCGAGGAGGAGCGGTCGACCTATCATTCGTCCATGACAATTGTTAAGGATTTGGAGGGTCGGCTCGCTTACTTGGACTTGGAACAATATAGGAAGAAGATCGTCGATGCCTGGCGCCATGGCCCCGTCGGTAAAACTGAGGTAGCCTTGGTTTGCAAGGCCGGTGTTGACTATCTGGATTTGTTGCTCCCCCTGGCTCTTGTCCCACACCTGATCACCTTTACCCCTCCCCCCCTTGTGTCCCTTGTTGCTGTAAGCATCAAAAATTGTCTATATGTTCCTGTACACAGATCAAAATAAAGAGAAGGCGATGAACGTTGATGTCTGAGTCGAAGAGGATTATTCGATGCCAAGAGGGAAGTAAAGGAATGCGCAAAGCGATGAAGCGATGAAGCAATAATGAGATTTAGAATGCATGGTTCAAGAAGAAAATGGATGCGTGAGTACAAAGAACTAAAATTTCGACCATGCTGCAATTCGAATCCAAAAAGATCAAAAGACAAAAGTTGTAGGTCTTTTCGTCAGCTTTCCAATGCAACTTTAATCACCTTATTCCGATGTCATATGAAAGAATTAGAGCCAAAATACCAAAGATAGTACAAACTGTCTCACACATGTTCGAGACACCCCAAACTATTTCACACAGAATGAAGCCCCAAGACGCGTTTTCAATGGTTTTGATTAGTTTTGATGGTTCGGAGCCTCCCTAACTGCCTTGAGGCTATTCTTAAATGTGGGAGAGCTATTATTAACTGAAGATAAGGCTAAATCATGAATTCTTATCCAAAAACAAGGCACCCAAAGCCTATAAATACACCGCTAGGGCCCTTATACACGAGGGATTGGAAATTAGGAGCTTTGAGGCGAGGTGCTGACCTTGTGAGAAGAGGCCCACGAATTTCAGAGAGAACCTAATGAGATCTCGGTGAACTTCAACATAAGGAGGAAGATTTTATGAAGCCCCTTTTCATCCTTCCCTCGAGATTAGACCTTGTTTTGATCTTAAGAAGAGTAATAATCTTACTTGGTTGAGATTATTAATGTCAGTTCTAAGTTTCCTCGATTGAAACAAATAACACTAAGCCTCCATGTGCATCAATCTAGATATGTGAATCGGTCATCCACGGACTAACGCGTCCCCGACATAGGTAAATATCCCACATAATCAGCGACTGATAAACAGTCTTTGCATGTGTTTCTAGGAAATCCTATTTGTTTATTTTTATTTATGTAAAGAAGTCTTATAAAAAGGCTCATTTTTTTGAATCTGTAATTAATAAAAAATTGTAATAAATTCCATAATAAAAAAAATTTTCGACGCAAACACGCTTGCGACCACAGTGGGAGCCAATAGCCTCTCTGCCAAGGCTGTCGTGTCGTAATTGAAGATCAATATCCGAATTGATTCAGTGGTCGAGTACGAGTTTGATGAAGCCAAGTTCGAGGAATATTTCCCCTCGTCTTCATCAAAATCCTCCTCTCCCTACAAGTGCCGAAAGATCTCATCTTTGAAGGAGGTGTATTCACCGATGAAGGCTACAAGTGACTCCGCTCACCACAACTCCTCTCCAGTCAAGGGGTTGTTCAATCAAAGTACGCCAACTCTGATGAAGAGGGCTCTTTAGAGGTGACGCCAGCGCCCAGCTCGTCAAATCATCAAGGCCTTTGAGCAGGTTGATGGACTCCGCTATCACGCGGATCTGGAATTTTGGAGGCGTCTAGCGACTCAGCAGCCTCAACAGCAACAAATTGACTCTTCCTCCAAGCCGTCAGCCAACGAATGAGTTTGTGTCAAGATGACTCGTTCAACTCTCGAGGGCCGTATCCACAAATGTAGCGCACTTCTCACGCATGCACGTATTCTTGTGCAAAAAGCACAAGAACTACAGAAGGAAGAGGTGGCCAAACAACCACCAAAATTCAAACAAGTTTGGGTGCCAAAGGCCAAAACAATGCTGAAATCAACTCAAAAAATATCCAAAAAGTCTCCCACAGGCCCAAACAGTCCACACTGTTTCGCACCTGTATGAAACAGTCCTGATTGTTTCACACAAGGGTCCAGCTTTGCGGGTGTTTCTCAGCCTCCGTCGACCTCTATTCCTGCTCTGTCTACTTCTGTACCTCCGGTGAAGCCTTACGACAGTTGATCTGTCAAAATTCAAAGTAACGATGGTGGATCGAATCAGTTCTCTACATAAGGATTAGGGCAAAGCTCTGGTAAAAGAACGCAAAGCTTCAGTGATCAAAACCTGAGCAATTCCTCAGACTGGGGGTCGTACAAACACTCTCGTCAAGCCAAATGCCGCTTAAAGGTGTCCCGCCAAACAAACTGGGACACCTCAATGTAGTTGTTCGTGCGATGTACACAAAAGAGGTAAGGAGGCCTCCCCTTCCGTGAGAATTCCTGTCACTTCTTACCTGGGGGTGCATGTCAAAGTCCAGGAGCCCATTAAGGCTCCACACCCGTAAGAGGGTGGTTTCAAACGTGAAACTCTTGAGAGTGCCAATAAGGTTGTACATTCCCAGAAGAAGACGTATCCATCAAAAGACGACATTGTACCTAGGAAATCACACAAAAAAGCGATGGAGTGCTCCGATCATCATGCCGACAAGTCGTGCCATTAGACTGGAGGTATGAACAAATATTGGAAGAAAAGTTCATGAGAAACGAGTTCTCATTGTCCATGTGAGAGACTCATCAGTGTAGTATTATCAAAATGTAGCTGCCCCAGGACCATTTCACAAAGGGTCTCGGTAGTCGAGAAACTTGCAACTGAAGCATCAAAGCTTAGATCAAAATGCTTCCATGAGAGAAAACCCGCCATCCAGGATGATGAATTCCCTAAAGTCACAATCAACATGGCGGACAAAGGAAAGTCTACGATTGCTTCAAATGACTCTAATCCCGACTTTTCTTCGAGAAGAAAAGTTAATTCAAGAATAGCCCAACAAATATATCGACTCCAGTTAGGAGCCATCAGATATAGGGATTACCCGAGAATACACAAAGGATGGTCTTTGGATGAAAAACTTTTGAATACTGCTCTGTAATCACCTCCGACGATACCATGTCTAGCGTGAGGGAAACCAGGGAGGCATTCACGATCACTCCTGATCTCGTAGCTCAGATCCTTTAAGAAGCTCTAGCAAAGAAACAAGAAGAACTCAGGGCTGAGATGATAACAGAGATGGAGTTGGCCATGTAACAGATGAGAGAATTGCAGGCTTAACGACTTTAACCTCCTGAGTCCAATCAGCGAGCTGAAACCAACCGCCGCACTCGAAACATTACAGATGATAGTGATCTAGAAGTGGACGAAGTTGTCAAGACTGATACACCCCTCGATAACACCGGGGGGGTGCGGGTCGTTTAATTGCACCCCTCAATAACGTTGGGGGTGGCCTAATTGCATCTTCTCAACATCGCTCGAACAGAGATAAAGACGATGACAAGAAGATGAGAGAACTCGAGAGCAATGTCAATGCCTTAATGTCCGCTCAAGAAGTAAAGAACTTGGCCATTCCATGCCTATATCCAACGTAGTGGGATGCAATTCCATACCCGACGAAGTTCGATCTGATTAACTTCATGCTGTTTGACGGGAGAGGCTTGCCAACCTAGCATTTGATCTACTTTAAATCTTATTTGGGAATGATCTCTGGGAATGAACCCCTTATGACTCGGTTATTCGTAGGTACCCTTTGTGGGGCCGCCTTCAATTGGTACTGATGTCTCAAACCAAGAAGTATTAATAGCTAGGATGACATGGACAACCTATTCCTCAGCAATTTCTTTGATGATGACACCAAAGTTTTGATCGGAGCTCTTCTGGACGAGAAGCAAAAGGACGGGGAGTCAGTAGATAGTTTCGTCAAACTCTTCCGCAACAAGGTAATGAATTGCAGGGATCCTATCATAGAGAAGTTCATCTTACAGATCTGCCACAACAATCTCTCCATCGATGTCATGGAAGCCCTGGGGGTCATGCCATCCAAAACTTAGAAAGAGTTAAAACTGTGTGGTGAACAGGCTGAACGCTTTCTCAAAAGGAAGAAAGCCGAAAGAGGCCAACAGACGGCTAAGGCATATGCAATTGTTGTTGACATTTATCAAATATCACAACAGCAACCTTGGAGGTAATAAAGGACTTCTAATCCGAGGTTTCAGGAGGAGTATTCTTTCAAAGATGATGAAGTTTCAGCCATATTTAAGTACCTCCTTGCCAACAATAAAATCAAGCTGTCACCGATTATAAATCAGGAGGAAGCAAACAAGACATTAGATTCAAAGTACTGTGCGTATCACAAGAGGGTCCATCATCCAACCAAGACTTGTTTTACTTTGAAGAACAATATTCAAGCCTTGATTGATGCCGGCATCATAATGGCGAAATAAGCCAAATGAGAATGACGATGACTCGGACAAGTATAAGAGTATAATCTGCTTCTCAATGTTTCTCCGATAGGTATACGAGGTTAAACTGCTTCCCTTATTTCCAACAATGGGAAGTTTCTAGAGAATATTACTCTTAATATTCTTAAGGATAACCTAACAATGTGATCGAATATAATTGGATTTAGGTTCGCCAAAAAGCTGGGGGTCGATACAAAGTTTGAGGAGAATGTAAATTTTGGAACCGAGACCTGATTCCGTAGCAGCGTTGCCTACTAATAGGAAGTTCTTAGAGAATATTACGCATGGTATTCTTAAGGATAACCCGAAATGAGCTGATTGTTCGAGATGAAGACTAGTCATCTGAATAATTTATTCTTAATCATGATAAAAAAATAATTAAGAACCTCCAACTATGGCTATTTAATTATTTCCAAAATAATTAAAACCCTCCCATTACGACTTTTTGAGCACTCTTTCGTTGAGATGAGATTCAATGACCTCATTTGGTTAATCTTCCCTCACGAAACTCCCGCGACGTAACCGTGGAGTGCTTGATGATTCACGGTCCTCCACTATAAAATCCTTTACTAAATCAATTAACGGTAGGTCCATTAAAATTCTTCGTGGTTAAATCCACTCAAAATCCCACCGTGTCCAAACCTTTAACACTCCTACTGTTGAAGTCCTGACATAACATTCAAAATTTTAATCTGTTGATCTGTGACAATTATCAAACCCCTACTGAATGATTGGTACAAATCAACTACCCCCTACTGGTACTTGTACCTAAACTCCCATTATCCATTTGGTCAAACCTTACTACAGTTAGGGTTAAAACCAAAATCGGAATCCCTTCTTGATAAACAAGAGTTCTACCTTTAGATTAGGTAATCAAACCTTCCAAGAGTTAGGGTTGTCCAGATCTTTTTGATTCTTGGAGGGGAAATCCCACTTTGAGTTTCTTTTACAACAGGAGATAGAATATAAAATTCTTCCTCTCCAGCATTGGGTTCGTCTTTTCCCCAAGAGAAGACACTATTTTTCAACACCAAAATTCATACCTCACATGCACGGGGGATTTTATCTCAATCCCTAATTAGAGATAAGTCTGTATCTAACACATGCTGCTAGGTGGTGCGTTCTTATAAAAATGACAAAATCTATGTATTTGATATCATAGCACTAAGCCTAAAAGAGTTCATCTTTTAGCACAACATTATATGTAGAACAAACTTAGACAATCTACATGCTAGCCAGACTCAAACGGTAGTCGGTAAAGGCTCATCAAATCCATTGATGGCTAAGGGTTTGCCAAAAATCCTATAATGAATAGCTTGTGATGATGGATTCGCTCTTCTAACTTGGAGAGCTTCTCTTCATAAAGCTTGTACAAGCTTCATCTTCAATCAGCTTTAATAGTCATTGATGCATTAGCTTCATCAGTTGATCTCGTGACTCGAGCGCCTGGGGGTAGCTTCAGAGATGGTAGCTGAATCAGCATCTACAGTAGGTCTTACAATCAAATCTCATACAAAGAGCTTAACCTGGCGAGCCTCCGATGTATTCTCAGCTTGCTCTTCCCACACTCCAATGAGTATACGAGTATAAACTGCATCTCCTTGAACCTCTGACGGGTATATGAGGTTAAACTGATTCCTAAAACTCCGATGAGTATATGAGTATAAACTAATTCTCCATGCTCTAACACCTTAAGAGCTTAAACTATATAGACTCCTATTAACGTATGAGTATAAACTATGTTCACACCACAATGGAGGTCAACACCGGTCAATTTTGTCGAAATAAGGCCCAGGATAATTCTCAGTTCTAAATTACCCACAGGAGTTCAATCGTAATTCAGATACAAACTCTTGATGAATACGGTCAATTCAACATCGATTCAATGACACGAGCTAATTCAAATATTAACACACCAGTTTTAATTCAAGATTTTGACAACGATCAGATGATAAATACAGCACCGAAAGAATTTCAGACTATTTGACAAAATATGAAATAGACTGAAAGCTAAAGAAGTCAATGAATTGAAGGATAGGCCTACCATATCCAAAGTATTCCAGTCTCATCTATAAAAGAATAAGGCTGAAACACTTTGGAGGAGGAATCTGTAGGCGTCAAAAATTACCTATAGGTTCCCACACACAGCTCGAGAAGAAGAGAAGGTGATGAACATTGATGTTCAAGATGAAGAGAATTATTCAATGCTAAGGGGGAAGTAAAGGAATGTGCGAAGTGATGAAGCGAAGAAGCAGCAACGAGATTTAGAATGCATGGTTCGAGAAGAAAATGGATACACGAGTACAAAGAAATAAAATTTTGACCATGATTCAATTCGAATCCAAAACAAATCAACAAATAAAAGTTGTAGTTCTTTTCATTAGATTTCCAACACAACTTGAATCACCTCATTCCGAGATCAGATGAAAGTATTAGAGCCAAAATATCGAAGGCAGTACAAACTGTCTCGCACATGTCCGAGACACCCCGAATTGTTTCGCACAAAATGAAGCCCCGAGACATGTTTTCGACTATTTTGATTGGTTTTGAAGGTTCCAGAGCCTCCCTAACTACCTTGAGGCTATCCTTAAACATGGGAGAATTTTTATTAACCGAAGATAAGGCTAAATCATGAATTCTTATCCGAAAACAAGGCACCTGAAGCCTATAAATATACCCCTAGGGCCCTTATACACGAAGGATCAGAAATTAGGAACTTTGAGGTGAGGTGCTAACCTTGTGAGAGGAGACCCATGAATTTTAGAGAGACTAGCGAGATCTTAGCGAACTTCATCATAAGGAGGAAGATTTCGAGAGATCTAAAGCCCCTTTTCCTCTTCCCTCGAGATCATACCTTATTTTGATCTTGAGAAGAGTAATAATCTTACTTGGTTAAGATTATTTACTTTAGTTATAAATTTCCTCGATTGAAACAAAGAACACTAAGCCTTCGTGAGCATCAATCCTGATCTGTGAATCAATCGTCCACGGACTAACGCATCCCCAACATAGGCAAAGATCCCATGCAAGCAGCGACTGATAAATAGTCTCTGCATGTATTTCTAGGAGATCCTGTTTGTTTATTTTCATTTGTGTAAAGAAGTCTTATAAATAGGCTTACTTTTTTAATCTGTAATTAATAAACAATTGTAATAAATTCCACAATAAAAAAGATTTCCAACGCAATTAGTTGCCTTGAACTCTTAAATGAGATCGAGTGAGTGGAGCAGGGGTAGGCCTAGTGTTGGACAATGGCGATGATGAGTCGGGGGCAGACCTTGAAGAAGACCATCCCGCCTCCTCTCTTACTGTCGCTGCTGATCTTGCTATTCCTATCGCCATTGAAGCCCTTGGCGAGACTGCTGCTATCACCGAGAGATTGCCAAACCCTACTCCCGGATCCAGTCAAGAGCTCTAAGGGCTCGTATCTCTTCGGTGTTGTTTTGTTTTGTTTTTTTGTATATCAACATGCCTTACTATTGATAGACATGGATATTGTAAAAAAACCTTGTAATAAACTTTATTGGAATAAAGATTAACTTTGCTCTCATTCTGAGTCTGTCTTCATTTGCTCCCTGTTGTTTATTTTCTTTGCTAACTTGTACCTTTTGTTCTGATTGGAAGAATAAGTGTTGATTGTCATGAGTCAACCATACTGAGATGATCCAACTGTTGAGGGGTTGAGTCGTCTGGCTCATGTCATGCTACTTGTGGGCGAGATGTTCGAGTCTTTCGATGAGAACTAGCAGGTAGACTTACCTAAGTCTCTTTGTTGAAGATGACCGAACATCTGAACTCTATGCTTAGGGTTTATCCATGATGGCACCAAGGGCTTTTTCGGCAAAGTGACAACTTGGACACTGGGTGCCCAGGTCTTATGTAGATGCCTAGATCTTTGGCAAAAGGATAACCTGGAGGTTGGGTGCCCAGGTCTTATGTAGATGCCTGGGTCTTTGGCAAGAGGACAACCCGGAGGTTGGGTGCCCAGGTCATATGTAGACGTTTGTGTCTTTGGAAAGAGGACAACCCGGAGGTTAGATGCCTAGGTCTTATATAGACGCCTAGGTCTTTGGCAAGAGGACAACCCAGAGGTTGGGTGCCCAGGTCTTATGCAGACGCCTGAGTCTTTGGCAAGAGGACAACCTGGAGGTTGGGTGCCCAGGTCTTACGTAGATGCCTGGGTCTTTAGCATTCCCATGATGGTAGAATAGTGATTACGTGAGTTGACCATATGGTTAGTGCCTTGGGTTTATTCCTAAAAAGGCACCAAGGTCTTAGAATTTCAACCGAAGTCGAATGCCTAGAACTTACTGAAGTTGACTAGGTCTTTTACAACCCTGAGGCTGTGCTTAGGACTTGCTAAAGTCGACTAGGCCTTTTGCCCTAAGGAGGGCCGCCTTGATGATAATTAGGTAATATGACAACCCTAAGGTTGGGTACCCAGGACTTACGTAGACTCCTGGGTCATTAATATATCCATGATGGTCGAGAGGTGACCGTAGGAGTCGGCCATATGGTGAGTGCCTTGGATTTATTCCTAAAAAGGTACCAACGGCTTAGTGTTCCAACATAGATTGGGGACTATCAAAGTGCAAGATAGCAATCGAGTTAGTTTCAACAAGAATTTTTTTGATATGAAATGAAATTTACAGAATTACTGAAAATAACACCGCTGGTGCTCGATATTCTAGAGATGCTGGAGGACTCTTTCGTCCGGGGCCCTTCGTCGGTAGGTGCTGACTCGCAGCTCCACTAGGACTATGTAGGGACCTTCCCAGTTGGGTGCTAGCTTGCCTTTCTGAGTGTCTTTGTCAAAAGCAGCCTTGCAGAGGACTAGGTCACTGGCATTGAATCTCCTTGGTTGTATTTTGCTATTGTAGTAGCGGGCAATTCATTGCTGATTGGTTCTCTTGGGTTTCTTCTAGAAGGTCGAGGCCGACTCATAGTCCTGTTGAGTTCGTGTCTTCATCGAAGTGCTATAGCTGAATGGTCATCATGCCTACTTCGACGGGTGTGACTACTTCAACTCCATAAGCTAGCTTGAATGGCGTCTCCCCGGTTGAGTTTTTATGGGTCGTACGGCACGGCCAGAGGATACTAAGCAACTCTTCAACCCAGTTCCCTACTGCGGCATCCAACTTTTTCTTCAATGCTTAGAGGACGCATTTGTTAGCACCCTCCACAAGTCTAATGGATTTGGGATGGGTGACAGAGGAAAATTTGAGGTGAATGTTGTATTCTTCACAAAAGCTGCGAAAGCCTCTGTTATCGAATTGGGTACCATTGTTAATCACAAAGGACAGGGGTATGCCAAAATGGCAGACAATGGATTTTCACACAAAATTTGTGATGTTATTTTCACCAATTTTGGCTAGTGGTTCGGCTTCGATCTATTTGGTGAAGTAGTCAATCACCACAATAAGAAACTTCATTTGCCCTGAAGCTTGGGGGAGAGGTCCTAGTAGATCTAAACCCCATTGGGCAAAAGGTATCGAGCTCAAGATTGAAGTCAGCTCGGTCACCATTGCTCGAGGGATGGACGCAAAGAGTTGGCACTTTTGGCAATGAGAGACGAGTCGCCTTGACTCGGCTAAGATAGTCGGCCAATAGTACCCTTGATGGATGACTTTCTGCGCAAGGGTTCGGACCCCAGGATGGTTTCCATAGGTGCCCTCATGCACTTCCTAGGGTACATAATTGGCCTCTGTTGGCCGAAGTCACCGCATATAGGGTCCTATACCGTTGCTGGAGTAGGACATCCGGTACAACTATTCATCAATCATGAGATAACAGAGAGAATTCCTTTGTAGACACCTGGCTTTGATAGGATCTTCACGTATAATACATTGCATTAGGTAAAGGATGATAGGATTCAACCAACAAGGCATCATGGGTGCCTCCTCTCCATGACAGTCTCTGGCGACTTGGAGATGCTTGGTCGTTCGAGGGTGTTGGTGTAGACAGGCCTGAGCTAATTCTTAAGCTTGTCGACCCAAGCTTCGAGAGGGCGTCCGCTTGAGTGTTGAGAACGCGGGCAACTTGGGCTATTTTGAACTCCAAGAAGTTGGCCAAAAGCTCTTTAGCAACTTTAAGATATAAGGCCATCCTTGAATCTTTGGCTGCATATCGTCCATTGACTTGATGGACGACCAATTATGAGTCGGCTAGAATGTAGAGGCATTCTGTCTTTAATGCTCGTGCCGCTCGAAGGTCAGCAAGAAGAGATTCATACTTGACTTTATTATTTGAGGCTGAGAAGCCAAAGGAGATGGAGTGCTTGTACGTCGACCCATCTGGGCTTCGTAGGATGACTCCTGCTCCACTACCGGCTTCTCTAGAGCACCCATCCACCTTCAATAACCCCCATGAGGTATACTTAGGGGTATCATGCTTTAGGGATTTGACAAATCTATGGAGCAGTTGCTTGGAATATATGAGGTGCTGGCTCTGCTAGCTAAATTTTCGGCAGGGCGCAGCTGGTTCATCGCTTGGCGAAGTTGATTCAATTAAGAAGTCTGCCAAGTCTTGAGCTTTGATTGTCATTCTGAGCTCAAACTGGACATGATGTTCACCAAGTTCAACTGCCCAGGTGACCATCCTCCCAGATATTATGGGGCTACCCAGTGCTTTCTTTAGAGGAAGACTTGTCCTTACAATGATGGCATGAGCCTGAAAGTATGGACGAAGTCTCCTCGCAGTGATGATGAGGGCAAAGGCAACCTTCTCTATAAGGGGGTAGTTGAGTTCACCTTCTTTGAGGATCTGACTTACATAGTAGATGTGTTTTTGAATATTTTCCTCTTCGTGAACAAGGACATAGCTGACTGCTTCGGAGAAGATGGCCATATATAAATACAATGTCTCTCCCCCTATTGGCTGGCTTAGCAATAGCTTAATATTCAAATAGGCTTTACGGTCCTGAAATACTGCACTACATTCAGCCGTCCAAGTCATGCTCTCCTTTAAGTTCTTGCTTCCCCTTAGGGTCTTGAAGAATAGGAGGCTCCTCTCGGTAGATTTGGGGAGGAATCGACCTAGAGCCGCTATCTTTCCATTTGACTTTTGGATATATTTCAGGGTGCGTGGCTTAGGCAGTTGCTCTATAGTGGATATTTTCTCGGGGTTGATCTCTTGCCTCTCTGGGTGATCATGAACCCCAAGAACTTCCCCGATTGTACCCCAAAGGCACACTTAATAGGATTGAGCTTCATTCGATAAAGCTGAAGAGTGGAGAAGGTCTCATCCAGGTCTTATATGTGGGCCAGCGCTTGCTTTGACTTTACCAGCAAGTCATCCACATAAGCTTCCATATTACGGCCGATCTGATGCTCGAAGTCCTTGTTGGCAAGTCTCTGATATGTAGCTCTGACATTTTTCAAACCAAATGGCATTATCTTGTAGCAACAAGTGCCCAAATCAGTGATGAAGGAGGTCTTCTCCTAATGATGCTCTGCCATGAAAATCTGGTTGTAGCCGGAGAAGGCGTCCATAAAGTTGAGCAGTTCTTGCCTCGTGCTCTCATCGACTAGCTGATCGATTCAAGGTAGAGGGTAGCTGTCCTTAGGACAAGCTTTGTTAAGGTCAGTGAAGTCCATGAACATTCTCTATTTGTTCAGTGCTTTCTTCACTAATATAACATTAGCTAACCACTCTGGGTATTGAACTTCCCAGATGAAGCAAGCTTTAAGAAGTCACTTGACTTCGTCGGTCGCTGCCTTCTGACATTCTGGGCCGAGATGTCTCTTCTTCTGTCAAATAGGCTTGGAATTCATGTTGATGACTAGCTCATGGCTGATCACTTCTGGGAGTACCCCTGGCATGTCTTTGGGTCCCAAGGAAAATACATAAGTGTTTGCCTGTAGGAACTCGGTCAAGGCCCCTATCAAGGGCTCAGCTAGATTGGACCTAATCTTGACCGTCCTCGATCCTTCTTGGTCAATGGATATCTTCTAAAGCTCTTCCACTAGTATCGTTCTCTGCTGATCCATTGTTTTCTCTAACTGAAGGAAGGCTTTCTCAATGGGCATGGCGTCTTGCGCTCCCTTACCCTTGGTCGAGAGCAGGTAGTAGGACTTGGCCTCTTGCTGATTGTTCCTGGCGACCCCGACTCTATTTGGAGTTAGGAACTTAACCATCTGGTGGTAAGTTGATGAGGTAACCTGCAAGAGATGGAGGGTGGTTCGGCCTAGGATAACATTATGGGCCGACATTAGATCCATCACCAGAAACTAGACTTGGACGGTGGCTTGCGTAGGGTACTCTCCCATTGTTAGGAGGAGAGTAATCATCCCTTCTAGCAAAAGAGAATGATCGGTGAATCCGATGAGGGGCCCTCTACAGGGGAGCAAATAGGATTTTTCGATGCCCATCTACCTAAAGAAGTCAATGTAGAGGATGTCTACTAAGCTCCCTATGTCGACCATGATTCACTTCACCTGATAGCCATCGATCCTAGCTGTAATGACAATAGGGTCGTTATGAGGCGTATCAACACCTTGTAGGTATGCATCTTGTAGGTGTAAAAAATTACCTATAGGTTCCCGAATGCAGCTCGAGGCAAAGAGAAGATGAAGAATGTTGTCATCCGGGTTAAAGAAGATCATCCGATACCAAAAGGAAGCAAAGAAACACACAAAACGACAAAAACGACAAAGTGCGTAAAACAACAAAATGACGAAGTGAAACACTTGAAGTGTCTCAAAGGGAGAGACATAATAATGTGTCTCACACATGAAGTGAGAGACACAATAGTGTGTCTCACACTCAAAGTGAGAGACACAATAGTGTGTCTCGCACCTAAGTAAGACACACAATAATGTGTCTCGGACCCAAGGCGAGACACACAATGTGTCTCATGCCGAATAAACTCCCAAAATGTATTTATTGATGATTTCTCAGGATTTGTGCATTCAAGTGGCTTCCTAACTACCTTGGGAGTATCCTTAAACGTAGGAAAATTGTTACTAACTGTAGATACATCAAAATCATGAATTCTTATCCTCAAACACCACGTCCGAAGCCTATATATACCCCCCATGCACTTATGATTGGTACGAGCGAGATCTGAATTCTTAGGCGAGGTGTTGACGTTTTAAGCAGAGAGACACAAAATTCAGAGAGAAAAAGGCAAGATCTTGGCAAACTTTAGCATAAAGAGGAAGATTTCGAGAGATTTGCAGGCCTTCACCCCTTCCCTTGAGATCAAACCTTATTTTGATCTCGAGAAGAGTATTAATCTCACCTTACTGAGGATATTTACTTCTGTTCTTATTTCTAAAACCAAATAAGAACACTGAGTCTTCTTCACGATCAATCCAGATCTGTGAATCGGTGGTCCACGGGCTAATGTGTCCTTAACACAGGCAAAGATCCCACGCAAGTAGCGACCGATAAATGATCTCTGTGTGTGTTTCTGGAGATCCCCTCTGTTTGTTTCTCTTATAAAGAGAAGTCTTATAAAAATGCTCACTCCTTTATTTCTATTTGTAATCATTAGTTGCAAAGAAACTAATTTCTGACGCAAACATGCTGGAGACCATAGTGTAGGAAGATCAAGATCCTAGTTGATGCAGTGGTCGAGTATGAGTTCGACCAACAGAAGTTTGAGGAGTATATCTCATCCTCCTTCTCTAGATCCTCCTTCCCTTGCAAGTGTAGGAAGATCTCCTCCTTGAAGAAGGTTTGCTAGTCTTCAAATCTGAAGAAGACCTAGTGTAATGACTCTCACCCAATTGTTACAGAGGCTTCCCCTCAAAAAATCTCTTCGACGTCCAATGAAGTCGGAACTTCTGTTCGCAATAACTCCTCTTCAGTCAAGGAGTTATTAGATAAAGGCTCACCAGTTTTGACGAAAAGGGCTCGTCAGAGGCAACACCAACGTCACACACGTCAATTCACCAAAGCCTTAGAGCAGGTTAACAGAATTTGTTATCACACGGATTTGGAGTCAAGGAGGTGTCAAGTCACACAGTCGTCTCAACGGTAGGAGATTGGTGTTTTCTCCAAACAATCAACTAATGAATATGTCCGTGTTAGAAGGACTCGTTCAACCCTCGAGGAACGCATCCAAAAGCATTATGCACTTCTTGCACACGTGCGTATTCTTGTGCAAAAGGCACATGAATTATAGAAGGAAGAGGTGGCCAAAGAACCACCAAAACTATGCAAATATGGGTGCCAAAGTCCAAGACTGCACGAAAATCAAGTGCAAACACAACGGAAGAAATCCCTGGTAGCTGAGACATGCTACCCTATTTCGCGAGCGAGGCACACAATGCGTCTTGCACCACGAGACACGAAGTGTGTCTTACCCAAGCAGGTACCTCTGTGGCTTCTT
>NW_017972373.1:69444-82655 GCF_001876935.1 Asparagus officinalis
CTCCGCCAGCCTCTGTTCCTGCTCCGTCACCTACCGTACCTCCAGTGAAGCCTCACGGTAGTGTTGATCTGTCTAGATTCAAGATAACAATGGCAGATTGCCTTGGTCCTTTGCATAAAGATCAAGGCAAAGCTCCTGTTAAAGAACACTTGGGTCCGGTTGGTAAATTCCAAGTGATTCTTCAGGATGGGGGTTATACACGCCCTCTTGCTAAGCCAAAGTCAGTTCCTGTCTCCACCCACTTGGGGGTGTGTGTTCAGATCCAAGAGCTGGTTAAGATTCTACATACACAAGGGGGTGGTTCCATACGTATGACTCATAAGAACGCCAATAAGGCTTTACGTCCCCAGAAGAAGACATGTCTATCAAAAGATAACGTTACACCTGGAGAGTAAAACCAATAGCCGACAGGTTGCTCCGGTCATCATGCCGATGAGTTGTACTATCGGGCTGGGGGTGCGAACAAATGTTAGAAGATAAAGATCTGAGAAGCAAACTCTTATTGTCCTTATGAGAGGCTTATTAGGGTAGTATTATCAAAGTGTAGCTGCCCCAAGACCGCTCCGTAGAGGATCTCGGTATTCAAAAGCATTTTCACTAAAGCATCAAAGCCCAAATCAAGATGCTTCCACAAGTGAAGATCGGACGTTCAAGATGATGAACTCCCAGAAGTTACCATCAACATGGATGATAAAGAAAAGTCAACACGATGTTCCAGCCCCGACTCTTTTTTAGGGATATCCTAGTGTTTAACTCATCTACAATTGGGAACTATCAGAGGTAGAGATTATCAGAGGATACAGAAGGGACTATCCTTAGATGATGAAGTGTCGGATGCTTGCTCCGTAGTTGCTTCAGATAACATAGTGTATACCATGGGATGAGTCCGAGAGGCGTTCATAATCACTATCGAACAATTAGCTCAAATGCTTCAAGACGCTTTAGCTAAGCAGAAAGAAGATCTTAGAGCAGAAATGAAAGTGGAGATGGAGTTGAACATACAGCGGATGAGGGAATTATATGCCCAATAGTTCTAAACTAATCCAAATCAGTAGGGTGAATCCAATCGTCAAAACACTACCAATGATGTAGATAGCGATTCGTAGGTGGATGAAAATGTCAATATGGATACCCCTCATGACAACAAAATCGTTGGGGGTCGTCCTACCGATTCTTCTCAAAATCACTTAAGGAAAGATACAGGCAAAAACAAGAAGATGAAGGACCTCGGGAGCAAAATCAATGCCTTAATGTCCGGTCAAGAGATAAAGAAGATCGACATTCCATGTCTATACCCGAGGGAATGAGAGTCAATTCCATATCCGACAATGTTCAACCTAATTAACTTCACACTATTTGATGGGAGAGGTTCACCCACTCAACATCTAATTTATTTGAAGTCCTACCTAGGTGTGATCTCTGGCAACGAACATTTGATGGTTCGATCATTCGTCAGCACCCTTCATGGGGCTACCTTCGATTGGTATCACCGTCTCAAGCCGGAGAGTATTAACAGTTAGGATGACATGGAAACCTTATTTCTCACCAATTTCTTTAACGATGACACTAAAATGTTGATCAGAATGCTTTTTGATGAGAAGCAGAAAGATGGAGAGTCAGTCAACAGTTTTGTCAAGCATTTCCGGAATAAGGCAATGAATTGTCGGGATCCGATCACGGAGGAGTTCATCCTCCAAACTTCCCACAACAATCTTTCTCTGGATGTGTTGGAAGACATGGGGGTGGTGCCATCCAAAACCTATAAAGAGTTGAAGGTGCAAGGTGAACAAGCCGAGTGATTCCTCAAAAGGAAGAAAGCTGAGAGAGGCCAACGGCCACGGGCACTCCGAAATAAAATTTCGTGCCTCGTGGTAAAGAGAAGGCACCAACGATTGCAGTAGACACAAATTAGATATTCCAACTACAGTCGTAACAGCAAGCATCGTAGCAATCGCCTTCTCAATGGCAGCAGTGACCTCAAAGGCAACAGAAAACTTCAGAGCCAAAATTCCCAAAGGAGTATTCCTTCAAGGAAGATGAGATTCCCACTATTTTCAAATACGTCCTGGAGAACAACAAAATCAAGTTGCCTCCAATCACCGATCAAGAGAGAGCCAAGAGTACTACGGACCTGAAATACTATGCATGCCATAGGTAGGTCCATCATCCCACCAAGATGTGCTTTGCCCTCAATGACAAAATTCAAGCATTGATTGATGTCGGCATCATAACTTCCAAGCAGCTCAAAGAACAGAAGGTGGGTAATAATTCCATATCTATAAACTTCGGCTCGATCCCTCTATCGTGGTTTTAACCAGAGCCTTTATCAAAGGTAGAGATGAAGATGGTGAACGACGATCCTTATAGACAACACCAGAAGGGGCTTGTGCTACATACATCCCCTAATGGTGAAGTTCTTTGGGTCCATCCAGATCTATTCGAAGACGAACAGTGGGCAGAATCCTCTTCCAAGAAGAAATCTAAGAACAAAAGCAAGTCTTATTGCCCCGTCTCAGCAATTCCAGAGGAGAATTATGAAGAAATACTAACTTTGCTGCTTCCCGAGGATGAGCACGAGGTATTCACCACCAGAAGTGGGAACGAGTACCGGTTTAATTACCCGGAGGCTTCTGATCAATTAGCTAGACTGGGGGTGGTCACAATCCCTCATAAACCAGCTAACAAGCCACAACAACAGAAGGAGGCTGAGGCTAGATAAAAGGAGAAGGAACCCTAATGTAAGGAGGTTTCATGTTCCAAAGCAGTCTCGGTTCAATCAACCGATTGGGAGAGACAAACCAGAAAATTCAAACGCACTGTACCACTTTGATGTTATGACTCAACTAGCTAACATTCCAGTGAGGATAACTCTATATGAGTTGTTGCATCTTTCCAAAGACACCATGGAGGCTTCGCAAGAAGTTTTGGCCGATTGTGATATGTTTCTCACTCAGATTAAGCCAGCCCTCGAAGAGCCAGAGATGTCAATTCAGCACTGCAACCTGACGACCAAACAGTTCTCTTGCATCAGCTTCACCAAATACGACATGCAAAACAAGGAATTCAAAGCATGATAGGCCTTTGTATTTGACCGGATACATCGGCTCCAGCGTTATCAACCAGATCCAAGATGATTCGTGTTCCGTTGTTAGCATCACGCCACTCCGATTGATGTATAATCTCAGAATTCCTACCAGCAAGCTAGTTTTCATAGGCACTATTATCTATAGATCCAACACCAGTGGATCTAGACCATTGGGTAAAATCTGAGTGAAGTGCCAACTTAAAGATTTGAGGTCAAAAGTCACCTGCTATGCGATCGATGCAGAGACCTTCTATAATTTACTATTAGGTAGACCTTGGATCCATGGTAACATTATAATTCCCTCCACCCTCCATGAGTATGTAAAATATGTAGACACGAATAATAAGGTCAAGATGATGGTCGCAGATAAGCAACCGTTTAAGGAATTAGAAAACTATTTACTGACTCCCTTCTTTACGGTGCTGTCATGCCCCGCTTTCCAAAATGCCAAGGAATCAGAATGTAAACAAGCCTGCAACGTATTAGATTGAGGAGAATAAATAAAAGACCATTTCTTCTCAACCTAATACGCTAAGCGTCAAGCAATATAAAATACGAAGTCACATGTCCCCGGTCACAATTGGCAAGAATATAATAAACAACTCCGAATAGAAAAGAGTCATATCACAAATAGAATATCATCTGAGAAATAAAGTTTGGGTCAACCATGCCCTTATTACAAAACAGTCCAACTAAAAATATGAAAATACATAGTCCAACAGAAATAAAAGGAAGTACTACAAAAATAACTAAATCTCTCAAAAGACTAAAAGAGAAAGTACTACATAAGTAAACTGAGATCCACTAGCTAAGGTTCAACTTCTTCTGCTCGGTCTACACAGCACTCCTGCTGAGAATCTTATGGCTCCTATACGACTCCAAACTGAACCTACCCACCCTCTAAATATGACGTACACCCAAGAAAAATAGGAGTACGTCAGCGTTCATGGCACACGGCAAGATCCCAAAAGGAAGAATATAAACAGTCGAATGACCAATACAATAATCGACGCAACAACAGTAATGACAATAGAAACGTGCAACTAAAAATCTAACAATCTAGATGCCAACCACTACTAGAGTATAATAATCAGGGGAAATCCATAAACATCTGAGTAACAAGGTCATATAACTAGATAGAATTAATACTTAAAAATCTATAACACAAGACATAGTACGTCGAGCAAAATAATTCAAATAAGAAAACCCTCATGTATATACCATACGTCTCAAATTGTAGATAATTAAATATCAATCCCAATCTATATATAAAAAGAAATATAACTGTTGGCCTTCTTGTTTTGATGATAATTTATAAATAATTTACATCTAATATTGTTTGTCTAGTGTTTGTGTTTTATATTTATTCTAGGCAAACAATATGTTGGAGGTTGGATGGATTGCGCTATAACGATCATATCAAATGGAGGTTGGTGGAATAGTGGTTGAAGCCTTGCAATTCAAGTTAAAGATTCAAGTTCAAGCTTCATCCGCGAGTGTACCAAGATAGAGCTTCGTTGAAGATCACAAGCTTGGGTATATTTAGTTTAGGTTTATATTATGTGTGTTAGTACTTTAAGCTCAATCATATACACACATACACGTTTTGGTTTTGTATATATATAGTTATATATATAGTTATATATATACATATATGTTTTGGTTTGATAGGTTTCAAGTTTTACTATGAAATAATTGAATACAATTGGAAAACATATTTTTGTTTCATACTTATATGCATTTATATGATTTAATTAATGTCAATTTTATTTAGTTCCATGAAATCATGTTTTAGTGTATTATATGTGTATTTTGATAAAATACTATATTTATTGTTTATAGACTTCATAACAATAGTTTACATCTTCTATTAAGTCTACAGAATTATTTTGTATTGTTTCAAAATATGGTTTAGCCAAAATATCAAAATTCATATGTTTACATTTTCATGTTTTGGACTATTTTGTAAAATGATGATATTTTTTATTTGGGAGGTCCTCTTGTTTTGTGAAAATCTATGATGAATTGGTTTTATACTTTTAAAGATGATTGCTTATAGTTCATGATTCTTGTATGTTTTGTAATCTTATTTTCGAACTATGATAATTTTGTTTTGATTTGTTCGTTTGAATTCATTATATAGCATAAATAGATGATTCAAATTTTAAATATGCTTTATAATGTATTCTATGAGTGGTTTGATCAAGTCCTACAAAGAAAATTTTCTTTATTGATCAAACATCGTTTTTGGATATAAACTTTGATTTATGATTTCTATTGATTGATTTGTTTTCATTTGAAAACTTTTTGCATGATTCTCATATTCTTCTTCTTTTGATTTCATAAATCCATACATTGTTATGATTTATTTTGAAAATATCCATTCTTGATTTTGTTTTCTTTTCCCCTTACATATAAGCAAATTATTTTCCTTCATGGATCCTCCTTCATAAACATTTTTTTAATGATGTCTTTTTGGATCCTTATTTCATCTCCTTGGGGCAAGTATGATAAATGTTTGGTTTGTATATATACATCTTGAAATCTTTGTAACAACCTTCATGATTTTATATATACACATGTGTTCTTATTGTTCTTTTGCATGTGAGTTGTTTAGCAAAATTTTGCTTGCTCACATGTCTTGCCATGATCTTTATTGCATTCACTCCATATGGCATTTTAATAGGGGGAGCAATCCCTATATTTTTATACTCACCCATGCATATTGATAGGGGGAGCTTTCGCTCTCTTCATTCATTTGTTGTCCCTTTTTTGATGTTGTCAAAGGGGGAGAAATATTATGAGTATATTCTTTCTTGTTTATATGCATGATATATTATACTTTGTATATTCATTTCCTTTCATGCATATATCCTTTTTGTAAATTGTTTATCACCATCAAAAAGGGGAAGATTGTTGGCCTTCTTGTTTTGATGATGATTTATAAACAATTTACATCTAATATTATTTGTCTAGTGTTTGAGTTTTATATTTATTCTAGGCAAACAATATGTTAGAGGTTGGATGGATTGCGCCATAACGATCATATCAAATGGAGGTTGGTGGAATAGTGGTTGAAGCCTTGCAATTCAAGTTAAAGATTCAAGTTCAAGCTTCATCCGCGAGTGTACCAAGATAGAGCTTCGTTGAAGATCACAAGCTTGGGTATATTTAGTTTAGGTTTATATTATGTGTGTTAGTACTTTAAGCTCAATCATATACACACATACACGTTTTGGTTTTGTATATATATAGTTATATATATACATATATGTTTTGGTCTGATAGGTTTTAAGTTTTACTATGAAACAATTGAATACAATTGGAAAACATATTTTTGTTTCATACTTATAAGCATTTATATGATTTCATCAATATCAATTTTATTTAGTTCCATAAAATCATGTTTTAGTGTATTATATGTGTATTTTGATAAAATACTATATTCATTGTTTATATACTTCATAATAATAGTTTACATCTTCTATTAAGTCTACAAAATTATTTTGTATTGTTTCAAAACATGGTTTAACCAAAATGTCAAAATTCATATGTTTACATTTTCATGTTTTGGACTATTTTGTAAAATGATGATATTTTTTATTTGGGAGGTCCTTTTTGAAAACTAGTCTTTATAGCATGTTTATTATCATGTCTACAATTATTCCCTAAAGTTTTATAGTTTTTGGAATTTATTTGATATTTTTAAATAAGATTTTAAAATCAAAAAATCAACTTTCAAACCTGTTTTCTCATATGTCAGTTTACGGTCGACCGCGCCTTTGATTTTCCCTACGAAGCCATCAACAACTTTTATGGTCGACCATCACGGTTGACTGTCAGCTAAAAAATTCCCACGGTCGACAGTCTAACTTTTTAGAAATTTCTCAGGCTCGAAAGTGGCTCGCGGTCGACCACGAGAATTTCACGGTCGACCGCCGTTCACTCCAACGGTCATTTTGTACAAAATCGGATTTCTGATTCTGCTGGTTTTTTGGTCATTTATGTTGGACTTTTAGCTGAGGTTTTAGGAGGTTATAAATACCCCATTGATCTCAGTTCTCATTGCAATCTAAGAAGTTTTTAAACAAGAGTTTAACAAGGGTTTAAGTTTGTTTAGTGTTTGTTTAAAAGAGTTTTTGTTTGGGAAAAAGTTTTACACAAGTGGAGGAGATCATCTACATTGATTGAGCTTCATCTTAATCCATCTCTCCATCTTGTTTTTCAGAGAAGAATTTCTAAACTCTTATCTAGCTTTACATTTGCATATTTGTTTGATTATCATTCTTTAAAGCTAGTTTTTTATATTGAGTTTAGATTTTATTTCACTCATTGTTTACACACACCCACTTGAGCTTATTGTATTTTTATACATAGTATATTTGGGTTGGTAAGTGCTGTAACAATTGAGTGTGAGCTTTTATTGTGTTCTCATCTATATTAGAGAACTATCATTTATTGTATTGTGCTTATTGCGAGATTCACTTTGTCATACACTTGTACATCGAGAGAAGTGTGTAGCGAGAGTGAGGGATCATCCCAAGAGGAGTGGCATCGGTTGACGAACCTAGGGAGAGGTTGTATCCGAGCACTTGAGGGAGACACGTCTAGTTCCAACACTTGAGAGGGTGTAGAGTCGGATTGCAAGAGTGTTGATTGTAAAGTTTTCGGTTAGATAGAAAACCGAGTGTGAGGTGTATACATTATTCGGGTAAACGTAGAAAACCCAGTTGTGATAGTGGAGATCTCCTCGAGGTGAGGAGCGGAGACGTAGGTCAAGTGGTTAGACCGAACTCCGTGATTATATCGTTTGTTTGTGATTGCTTGGCGCACTTATTTTCATGCTCATATCTTATATCGCCATTATGTATTGCTCATTGTTTATTTAACCCACTATCTAGTCTAGTTTGCCTACCCTTGTGTGATTTGTATATCCTTGCATATATTTCATAGCATATCTCATTGCTAGAATATATCCCTTAGTTCATATTGCTTATCCTAGCTTATATATCTTGTTGTATTTCATACTTGCTAGGATAACTTGTTAATTACTTTTAATTGGCATAAAATTGGATTAGATTAGCATAAGACCCTAATCACCTCCCTTCTAGGGTCTAACAATAACTAGTCCACATCTCATGAGAATCCATAATCATCTAAGGTGATAACCTATATATGGTGATAATAAAGGAAATTTCTAAATGTAGATATCAAACAAAGCATACCATAGGACACACAAGCATATTATTCTTAATTTACATGTTATTTGAATTGAAGAATATTTTCATATATATAATCGGGTCCCCGTAAACTTGTCCGGGGGCCACGCCTTCAAGTCAAGTATTGACCCATCGGCCCATGTATATATATAACTCGCGATATATGGAAAGCGCATGTGCCCATTTATATACACGTTATATTCTCCGTCCAATTCTCCTTTATAAACCATGTGTTTGCCAGTTTAATTTAAGTGACCATACATAAAATATTATACACTAGCCACGGAGTTACCGTGGAATGACTTCTGTAAAACTATAAAAATAACCGTGACCCATAACATGTCCGACCAAGAGTGCATCATCTAGTCGATGCTATAATAGTAATAGTCAAGGAAACCTCATACCGGGATCGATATCAAGAAAACTCAAAACTCCTCACATTGGGATATCAATGTCGAGGTGAGTATAGTCATGCTTTGAAGCATGCTTATAAATCATATTTTTAACATGAGTCATCTTCATATACGGTCTCTCCTATTGGATAACAACTAGGTGATAAAGTAACAAATTTCCATACAGTCATTCATCAAAAAAATCCCACGCATGTAATAACATATCATAGTCTAATCTATGCATGTAATTTATAACATATCTAAATATTGAAAGATGAGTCAATTAAAAATGGAATTTTGCACATTAATTCATGACAAATATAAGAATTGTAATGAATAAATAATCAAGAATCGGGATCTTGCGCATAATTAATTTACGATACATCTAAAATTGAACTGAATAATAAACGAGAATAGGGATCTTACGCATAATTAATTTACAATAGATCTAAAATTGTACTGAATAATAAACGAGAACAGTGATCTTGAACATAATTAATTTACGATAGATCTAAAATTATACGAAAATATAAGCGAGAACATGGACCTTGACTTGGGTTTCCGTCGAACATATCGACGTTGACGTGCGAGTCTACGGCGAGCGTCGGTGTTGGGGTGTTGGTGTGGGCGGTCGACGTGCGGATCTAGGGTGAGAGGGTCGAACGAGGGGCTGCGAGAGAAGACTGTAGGGGTATGGGGAGAGAGGCAGCTCGGCATTGCGATTGGGTAGGGCTGAGGGGCGGTGAAGGGTGGTTGAGGGGCTGGTCGGCTTGAGGCTAGGCGGAGGGTTGGCTGCAGGGGTTGTCGGGGAGGGGGAGAGAATGAGAGGGTGTCAGGGTGACTGTGTCAGAGAGAGAGAAGAGGAGGCAGCGGGCTGAGGAGTTGAGGAGACTGACTGCATAGGGTGAGCGACGGAGGAGGCTGACGTGCTGCGGGTTAAGGCGAGTGGAAAAGCTATAGGGGTGGTGAAGTGGCGTGGGGCTACGGTAAGGAGAACGACAACAAGGAAGGCAGGCATTGAGGGGCAGAGGAGGATAGGGCATGGGAGAGAGGCATGGACATGGAGGTGGTTGTTGATGGCTGTGAACGTAAAAAAAGAGGGAGAGAGAAAATAAGGGGTAGGTGTAAGGACCATAAAAATTTGATACTGGTTAAAATAATTTTTTAGAAATTTAAAATATTTAATTATAAATTTTTTAAGAGTATTGGTATTTTTTTATTTTCTAGAATTTTCTATGATTTAAAGTCAAAGTTTTATATTTAATTAAATGGTTTTGATACTTATAGAATTTGTTTAGTGCAATAAAAATTTATAAAATTAATCTGTTGTATTATCGATACTGTTACATATTACTTTGAATAATAAGATGTATTATTATTATTATTTCATATTATATTGTATAATATGTAGTATTATTAATTATGTATTATTGGTATAAATTGTTGTATTATTTCAATTATCACGTATCAGCTGTCGTATTAGCACAACTGGTACGTTTTATTATATAGATAATTATCCCCTAATTATTTGATTTTAAATGTAAGTAATTATATATTTTTATTAATTATTCTTATTTAATTATGTAATTTCTTGCATTATTTTTACTGTTGCGTTTTATCAGTTGTAATATTACAACTGGTACGTTTTGATGTGTAGATAATTTTCATGTTATTATTTAAAAAAATTTATGTTTATTATTATTTTTAATTAATTTTTAAAACCCTAAAATTTTCCTTTCAAATATATATATATATATATATATATATATATAATATATAGTAATATATAATTTCATTATCTCTCCTCTTCTCGTTTTCATCACGCCGCCATACTCTCACGCCTCTTTCTCTTCCCGCGACCCCCGAGATCGCCGCTGTTGCCGCGCCCTCGACCCCCTACTTGGCCTACCCCCGCTTCGACCACCGTGCGGCCACCTCCTTTCTCCACCGCCCTTCAGCCACTAAATCCGCCCTCTACCCAGCGCTCCTCCGCCTCTAACTTCGACCGCCATCAACCACCCCCAGTCCTCTCTCCCTCCTTTCCCCGCTTGCCCCACTACCAACTCCTGCTCCCCTCTTTCTAGACCCTAAGCTCCCTGCCACCATGCTCACAGCCGCTCCGATCACCTCAACCTCCGCGCACACTTCCCTCTCCTCTGCAGACTTCCCCCATGTTCGCAGCCGTCCCCAGTCCGCCCTCAGGCCCGTCGCTAGCACCAGCTGTCAAGCCCTCCGCCTGAGCGCGCATCTCCCTGACGATGCCACACACTCCTCTGGCCGCCCCTTCGCCGGCATCCACCAGCCCACCACAAACTCTGCCCCCAACACCACAGCACCTCCCCTTGGCCAGAGCTGCCCCCTTGCCCCACCGCAAGTCCCCACCACACCGACGAGCTTGCCTCCCTCACCCCCACATTACCATCGCCTCCTGCTTGACGAACTCCGACGACTAGATCCCCGCTGCCCTATCCCCGACCTCTTTTTCGTTGACCTCTACCGCCGACGCCGACCGAGTTTGCCGCTGCCCCGTGCCGTCGATGTCGAATAATTCGACGTACCCGAGGTAAGATTTCGTTCTTCTTGACCTGTCATTTCCTATTTATATCTTTCGTTAATTAGTTGCATAGATTAGATTGTGAATTATTATTATCTGTGTGGCTTGTTGATGGTTAATATTTAACAATGATATTATGATGAGTAATTTAAAGGAAAATTTATTTTGTGTAAAAGCGGTTATGCTGAGATGTTTAGAATTATTATGATAAGAAAATGATTTATTGGAAAATGGGTTGGTTTTGAATAATTATTAGAATAGATAATTTTAAATTATTTATTTCAGAAAAGGGATCATTTTGAGTTGTTAAGTTATTTTCGACAAAAGAATTATATTTTTGATAATTATGATGATTTAAAAGAATTTATTTTGTGAAAGGAATTATTTTTGGAAGATTATAATAATTTAAAATAAATTATTTAGAAAAAGATTATTTTTCTGAATTACATAGTTGGTTGTTCATAAATTTATGACTCTTAATTTCGATTACTTGATTTGTCATGATATTATTATAAATGATCAGTTGTTTTTGTTATTATTTATTGTGATTGAGAACCATTAGTAGTTCATGACTTAGTGGCCTTGTGCGTCATGAACAAGACTTAGTGACACGTGTGTGTACGTTGACTGAGTTTAGGTGGTGAACCCGAGTTTTAATGAGGATTATGGTTAATTTAGAAAAACGAGAAGAGTGGGGATAGGGAAGTCCATGTTCATATGATCAGATATAGCTATTGATGTATCTTCTAGGCTCGCCCCATGATCCAATGTAGCTTGGGGTTAGTTTGTTAGGTCAAAGTGAAGCCAGTGTAGTCACTTTGGTCCATGAATTTGATATTCACCTGAGTTTAGCTAAAGTTCGAACCAGGTTGAAATCGGATTGCATGTAGCCCTCTGACTGGTCTAGTGTAGCGGCATATTGGGTGCACGTAGAGGATTTGTGAACAGTCAGTTATCCGGAAATATGAACGTTGACTCTACGCGAGTTGTGGACCAGTAAGTTTTTAGGATGGCTAGTTACATGATATTGTTATATAAGGTGATTATGGATTCTTGTGAGACGTAGGCCAGTTGTGTTTTTTTCATACTTAGATCGGGGTTAATATTTAATTATCTACAATTTGAGACATATGGTATATACATGAGGGTTTCCTTGTTTGGATTGTTTCGCTCGACGTACTACGTCTCTTGTTGTAGATTTTTACGTATTAATTCCATCTAGTTGTATGACTTTGATACTTGGATGATTATTCTGATCGCTAGCTGCATGATCTCGTTACCCGTTTGATTTTTGGATTCTTCTGATTATTATATTTTAGTAGTGGATTGCATTTTAATTTTGTCGAATTTCCAGTTGCACGTTCTTTTGTCAATTCTGTTATCGTATCGTTTTCCGTTTTGGTTTTTGTTGCCCTATTTGTTTGTGGGGTCTTGTCGTGTGCCATGGATGCTGACATACACCTGTTTTCTTTAGTGTACGTCATACTTAGAGGAAGAGCAGGTCCAGCTGGGAGATCGCCAGGAACCAGAGGATCCTCAGCAGGAGTGCCTTGCAGACAGAGTTGAAGATTAGGCCGAAGTTCAGTTATTTTTTTAGTTGATGGTCTTAGTGTATTTTTGTAGTATTTTCCTTACTTTTTCTGATAAACGATGTATCTCATATTTTTTTAGTATTCAGTTCAGTTTTTTATGAGGGCATGTTTGATCCGAATATTATGTCTTAGATGATAGTTTATTTGTGATATGTATTATTTTATTCTAAGTTTATCTATTATATTCTTGCTATCTGTGATCGGGGACCTGTGACTTGCATTATATTTATTTCTAGACGCTTAGCGTATTAGGTTGAGGAGAAATCTTTATTTTTATTTATTCTCCTTAATCTACTACCTCGCGAGCTTGTTCACGTTCCGATTCCTCGGTATTTTGGGAAGCGGGGCATGACAGTAGGCGTCTGCGTG
>NW_017972373.1:82665-92038 GCF_001876935.1 Asparagus officinalis
GAGAGAGAGAGAGAGAGAGAGAGAGAGAGAGAGAGAGAGAGAGAGAGAGAGAAGAGAGGGTATTTATAGGTTAGGGTTTATAATTAAGACATAATTAAGAAAAAAAATAAGAAAAAAATAGAATAATTAGGGAAAATATTTATAATTAATACAATACTTATAATAACATTAACAATAATATAACAAATATTAATTTAAAAATTTTCACCACGCATCAAGTCAATTTATAATTATCAAAATCATTTAAATAAATATAAAAATGGATTTTTAAATCATAAAAAATTCTAGAAAATCGAGAAAATACAAATACTCTTTTAAAATTAATAATTGAATATTTTAAAATACCAAAAAAATTATTTTAACTAGTATCGAGAATTCATGGTCATTACAGGTGCTGAATCTGATACTGAACCATCGGCCTAAGGCATAGATAATGGAGAAGAAGCTGATACCGAGGTCGAGTTTGATTATGACGGAGGTTTTGTACTGAATGACATTGTACCCTTTGTAACCAATCTTGACTGTGGTGAATCGTCAGATGGAAGTTGTAATTGACAACTTGCCGAAGAAGCAATGAATGACGATTTAGAGTACTCACATTGTCTTGATGAAGTGATAAAGGGGTTATACAATAACTCTGACATACATATACCACTTTGATCGTCTTGCATGATAAAGAAGCGTGTCAAGGACTCATTTGGAACAACTCTCATCCTTCCTGCCAAAGCAGGGGGTGAAAAGGAGGTAATCTTCGATAAAGGGGAAATATCTCTACCATCAGATCCCTTCTCGAAGAAAGATAGTTATGATGAGAAACCTTACCTTCATCTGTTCAAATACAACCTACAAGCAAGAAACTTCATGAAAAAGTGGGGATACAACTTAGCGCACAAAGAAGGTCTTTGCTTTGGTCGAGGTCCTCGAGTTCCACCTCGCCCGGCCTATGTACCAAACGGAAAACCTGACAATTACTATGGTTATAGAAGGGGTCTAGGCTATGTATCTTCATCGGATGATGAATGTTGCTGGTAAGTCATTGACCAATTAGCTAACCTAGATAAAGACAAATACTCATCCGAATCTTCTGGTTGGGACTTCGACGTTAGCCTTGGAGAAATGTTCAAAGGCCTGATGTCAAATATGGCCAGGGTCAATCCCGCCACATCAGAAGAAGACAGTCAATTGCCAACTTGGGAAGATCCCTAGATCCATCACATGAATATCCAATATGGCGATCGATTCAAACAAAAAGATCCTCCCACCGAAGATAAAGCGGTCCAAGTAAACATGGATGACGAAGCGAATCCGAAGCCCATATTTGTCAGTGACAACCTTCCACCAGAAGAGAAGGAGGAGTTGATTGCCCTCATCATGGTGTTAGCCCTTATGTTTTGATGATGTTTTACAACCATCATTATCGGTACTAATTACTTGTTGACTGATATTATAGTTAATATATATATCAAGCTTGTTAGTACCATGTATGCAGGATTGGATGGAATATGAGCTACAACGATGATATCCAAAGGAGGAGGAGGCATAGTGATGAAGAAATGTTAATTCAAGAACAACAAATGCAATGAGAAGCTTCATCAACTCAAGCTATATCAAGACTCAAAGAATTGTAATTCTATGTGAGAATATTAGCTAGTTTTTCTTTTCTCTCTAGTGCTAGAATGTAGGCTAGTTTTAGATTTCACTTGAAGCTATTAGGATATCACACACACATTTTCATGCTTATATTTTTAAGCATTTTGATAAAATATCATTTTTCACAAGCATGAGGACCTACTCGCAAAATTCCTTTTCTAAACAATTTGTTTTTAGTGTTAAAAATATTTTACAAAGTTTTATAATTTTTGGAAGTCATTCAAATATTTTACAGATTTTTTATAGTGTCAAAAACAGGTTTCAAAACAGTGTCTGTTTGTATCAGTTCGCGGTTGACCATCACGGTCGACCATCACGGTCGACCGCGCCTATGTTCTTTTCTCAGTGGGCAGCAGAAACTTTCACGGTCGACCACCACGGTCGACCTTCAGTTTGAAACTTCCCACGTTCGACCGCTATGGTCGACCGCAATAGTTTCTGGAATTTTAGTGAACCTCGAAAGTGGCTCGCGGTCGACCGTGAGATTTTCACGGTCGACCGCCGCTTACTCAAACGGTCTTTTTGGTACAGATTTCAGGCGTCGATTTTTCCAGGTTTTGGGGGATTTGGATATGGGTTTAAACTGATTTGTTTTCTCCTATTTAAACTCTCATACCCCTCTTCTCTCAAGTGCTCTTGTCCATTTTGAAAATCCTGCAAACCTGTTTACTGTTTTCAAAAGAGCCATAACTTTCAAATCTGTTCTCTATTTTCAAGTTCACATCCCAGCTTCAGTGTAATCTTTTTCCTTGCTATAGGAACACTGTAAAGAGAGAATTTTTACACCATTACTACTGTTGTGATCTTGATCTTGTGGAGATCAACTGTGTGGGAGTTAGATCTTGTGGTGATCAACTGTGTAGTTGTGAGATCTTGTGGAGATCGTTGTGTAGAAGAAGTTCTGACTTCCAAACCGGGTTGTGTAGTGGATTCTCCTTGAGAGTGGGGAACGGGGACGTAGGTCAGCAGGCCGAACCTCGTTACCACATCGCGCGTCACTTGGATAACCATTTGTAACTCTATCTCATTTGCTATAGTTGTTTATTTTGTGATTTGTTGCTTGTCTAATTTTTATTGCACTATTATAGCCTTAAGAACCTAATCAACCCCCCTCTAGGGTCCAACAATTGGTATCAGAGCTTGGTCTCTATATTAGTTTTTGGTCTAACCATTTTAGAGAAAAGATCTTATGGAGGCTTCAATGAATATGCATATGTTAGAGGGACAATCCACCACTAGACCACCCCTTGTCACCGGTAGTAATTTTGCTTATTGGAAGGCTAGGATGAGGATTTACCTTCGTTGCATTGATCTTGACATTCTAGAACTCATAGAGAAAAAAATGTAGAAAAGCCCAAAGTCGGGAATATGACTCATGAAGAAAGGCACCAAGCCAATCTCAATGCAAAGACCATGAATGTCTTAATTTACGGTCTTTCCCCCAATGAATATAATAGGGTTTCTACGTGTGCAACCGCATATGAAATATGGGTAAAATTGTGTATTACACATGAAGGAACCCCCCAAGTTAAGGAATCCAAGATTAGTGGCCTTATGCATGAATATGAGTTATTTAAGATGCTTCCTAATGAATCCATTGATGCTACGTTTTCTTGCTTCTCTAACATAATCAATGAATTGCATGGTCTTGACAAGAAATTAACTATACAAGAGACGAACTACAAGATCCTTCGTTCATTGACTCCGATATGGGAACCCAAAGCTACGGCCATAGAGGAAGCTCATGACCTTACCACTCTAGCTCTCGATGACCTCATCGGCAAGCTTAAGGTTCATGAGAAGAAGCTCAAGGGAAAGGACAAGGAGGAAGTGCCCCCACGGGAAGTTGAGGAGCCATCACCCAAAATGAAGATCATAGCTCTCAAAGGAGCTAGTGATAACTCCTCATCATCGTTGGAGAGTGAAGTTGATTTTTCTAGAGAAGTGGCTCACCTCTCCAGAAGAATTTCTAGACTCATTAAAATGAACAAGAAGTTTAATCCCCGATCTAACAATAAATTTTCTTCACGTATAGGGAAGTGTTTTGAATGCAATGAACCGGGTCATATCACTAAAGATTGCCCCAAGCTCAAGGAGAAATACTTGAAGTATAAGAAGAAGAAGGTCATGTATGCCGGATGGGAGGAATCTGAACCAAGTGATTCGGATAGCAATGAAGAAGGAGCTAAACTTGCTCTTCATGATCCTAACATTTGCTTCATGGCCTATGAAAAGGAGGTAGCTTCCGACACCGACAATGAATCCTTTTATATACAATATGATCTAGCTATGGCATTAGAAGAATTAAAAATTGAGTTTAAAAGGATGTCAAAAGATTTTTCTTCCTTTAAAAAGTTGCATGCTTCTTGTGAAGCCAAACTAGAGCAACTACAAACCTCTCTTGCTTTAAAAGATGAATTGCTAGGGGATCTTGATTTTGAAAACAGATAATTAAGATTCAAGATTGAAAGACTTGAAATTGAGAGTGGTAGGATTAGACCCACTCATACTTATGCTATTTATCATCACCATGGTAGAAATAGATTTCATAGATCTTATGCTCCTACACACAAGAGAAATTTTATGTGCACATATTGCATGAAACATGGTCATATTTCTACTCATTGTAAGATTAAAGATAATCATGATTTTTATGGAATGAAATGGGTACCCAAAGGAACCAAGATTACTAACCACCAAGGACCCAAGATTTGGGTACCTAAAGTTACTACACCTTCATCTTTTATAGGGAACATCACGAACACGACGTAGAGAGATGTGGTACCTTGATAGTGGTTGCTCACATCATATGACAGGCAACAAATAGCTATTTTCAACCCTATCAAGGATTAAAGGAGGTAGTATCTCCTTCGGTGGTGGAGAGAAAGGTAAAATCATTGGTATTTAATGTATTGGTAAGACACCCTCTCCCATTATAGAAGATGTTTATTTGGTTAATGGCTTGAATCATAATCTTCTTAGCATTAGCCAATTGAGTGATAAAGGTTTTGATATTTCTTTTAAACCGGACAAATGTATTGTTAGCTCAAATGGAAAAACTATTTTTGTTGCAAATAGAAAATCTAATATATACAATTTTGAGATGAATGAGCTATTAGATCAAGATGTCAAGTGTCTTGTGGCGGTTGATGAAAACCCTTGGATTTGGCATAAGAGGCTTGGACATGCAAACATGGAATTGATATCCAAATTATCCAAGAGGAATCTTGTTAAAGGGTTGCGAAACTTGCATTTCATCAAAGATACCATATGCGAAGATTGTGCTAAAGGTAAACAAACTAAGTCTACCTTCAAGTCCATCAATGAGGTATCAACTTCTAAACCCTTGCAATTATTTCATCTTGATTTATTTGGTCCTATGCGTGTTACATCTCTTTGAGGCAAACACTATGTTTTTGTTATCAGTGATGATTTTTCTCGTTTTACATGGACTATCTTTCTTGCAAGTAAAGATGAATGTTTTGAAGATTTTTCGAATCATGTTAAAAGAATTGAAAATGAAAAAGATTTGAAAGTTGTTAAAATAAGAAGTGATCATGGTGGTGAATTTCAAAATAATTTTTTCTATGATTTTTGTGCACATCGTGGTATAACTCATGTCTTTTTCGCTCTAAGAACACCACAATAAAATGGTGTTGTTGAACGGAAAAATCGCACCATACAAGAAAACTCTTTTGATTTGCCTAAATATTTTTGGGCGGAAGCCGTCAATACGGCTTGCCATATTTTAAATCGTGTTTTGATTAGTCAAAGCTTAAGAAAACTCCTTATGAACTATTTTATGGCAAAACTCTTTTTATTGGATATTTTCGTATCTTTGGTTGTAAATATTTTATTTAAATACAAAAGATCACCATGATAAATTTGATTCTAAAGTTGATGTTGGTATTTTTCTAGGATATGCACCTCGAAGTAAGGCTTATAGAGTCTTTAACAAACAAACTCTTATTGTTGAAGAATCTATAAACGTTACTTTTGATGAGACTAATATTGGTTTACAAGTTAGTTTGCCTAGAAAAGATGATGATGATGTTGAGGGAGGATTGGAATTTTTGCAAATAAATGAAACACCCTCAATAGATATTCAAAAGGATGGGGAAAGCACAAACAACTTTCAAGAGCAAGAACAAGAAGAACTCCCCATAGCATGAAAATTTGCACCAAATCATCCAAAGGAGCAAATCATTGGGAATCCTTCACAAGGGGTTCTAACTCGCTCAAAGGCTTTGAGTGAGTGTGGTAATGTTGCCTTTTTATCTCAATTAGAACCTAAAAAGATTAATGATGCTTTAAATGATGAATTTTGGGTTTTACCTATGCATGATGAACTAAACAATTTTTGAAAAAAAAATGTTTGGAAACTAGTTCCTAGACCTAACAATGCTAGTGTAATGGAACAAAATGGGTTTTAGAAACAAACTTGATGAAATTGGCATTGTTACTAGAAATAAAGCTCATTTGGTTGCCCAAGGATACAATCAAGAGGAGGGCATAGACTATGATGAAACATTTGCACCGGTTGCAAGGTTCGAATCAATTAGGATGTTTTTGGCATTTGCAAGCTTTAAAGATTTCAAATTGTTTCAAATAGATGTCAAAAGTGCTTTTTTAAATGGTTTTATAGAAGAGGAAGTATATGTTGAGCAACCCCCCTGTTTTATGGATCATGTTTTTCCTAATCATGTTTACCGGGTTCAAAAAGCTTTATATGGGTTGAAACAAGCTCCTAGAGCTTGGTATGCTCGCCTCTCTAGTTTTCTTCTTGAAAATAGTTTCTCTAAAGGAAAAATTAATAATACTCTTTTTGTGAGAAAAAGGAAAAATAATTTTATTTTAGTTCAAATATATGTTGATGATATCATTTTTTGTGCTACTAATGAATCTCTATGCAAGGATTTTTCTAAAGTTATATAAGATCATTTTGAGATGAGCATGATGGGAGAGCCCACATTCTTTCTCGGGCTCCAAGTCAAGCAAACTAAGGATGGGATATTTATTTCTCAAAGCAAGTATGCTAGAAAATTAGTGAAGAAATTCAATTTGGAGAACTCTAAGCATGCACCAACTCCCATGAGTACAAATGTCAAGCTTGATGCGAATGATAGTGGTGAGGATGTAGACCAAAAACTATACCATGGTATGATAGGTAGTCTTCTTTATCTCACCGTTAGTAGATCTGATATCATGTTTAGTGTGTGTGCATGTGCACGTTTTCAAGCTTCTCCTAAAGCATCTCATTTGATTGCGGTTAAGAGAATTATTAAATATGTGCATGGAACAATTGATCTTGGTTTATTTATCCAAAAAGCACCTCTTTTGATCTATATGGTTTTTATGATGCCGACTTTACCGGTTGTAAGGTAGATCGCAAGAGTACGAGTGATGCATGTTAATTCTTGGGTAACTCCCTTGTCTCTTGGGCTTCCAAGAAACAAAATTATGTTGCCTTGTCCACTACGAAAGCGGAATACATTGCCGACGGCTTATGTTGTGCCCAAGTTTTGTGGATGAAACAAAGTTTAGTTGACTATGATTCGATTTTTCAAAATATAAAAAACTTTTGTGATAACACTAGTGCTATCAATATTTCAAAAAATTCGGTTTTGCATTCTAGAACCAAGCATATTGATGTGCGCCATTATTTCTTACGCGATCATGTAGAGAGGCAAGATGTATCCCTTATGTTTGTTAACACAAAATCTCAATTAGAGGATATCTTTACCAAGCCTCTTAGTGAAGATGATTTTTGTCGCATAAGAAATGATTTGGGCTTATGCACTATGTGAAAGTTCTACTTGCTTGTTTGATTAGTTGCATTTCACATACATTTTTATTTATATTTTTTTTACCCCATTTTGATGGTAACAAAGGGGGAGAGAAATCTCCTCATTTGTGCACATAGTAAGGGGGAGCTCATAGATAGGGGGAGCTACTATCTATAAGCTATATTTATTTTGCTCCTATATAATGGTTGGTTATCATTATCAAAAAGGAGGAGATTGTTAGCCCTTATGTTTTAATGATGTTTTACAACCACCATTATCGGTACTAATTGTTTGTTGAGTGATATTATAGTTAATATATATATCAAGCTTGTTAGTTTCATGTATGGAGGATTGGATAGAATATGAGCTATAACGATGATATCCAAAGAAGGAGGATGCATAGTGATGAAGCAATGTTAATTCAAGAACAACAAATGCAATGAGAAGCTTCATCAACTCAAGCTATATCAAGACTCAAAGAATTGTAATTCTATGTGAGGATATTAGCTAGTTTTTCTTTTCTCTCTAGTGCTAGAATGTAGGCAAGTAGTTTTAGATTTCACTTGAAGCTATTGGGATATCACACACACATTTTCGTACTTATATTTTTAAGCGTTTTGATAAAATATCATTTTTACAAGTATGAGGACCTACTCACAAAATTCCTTTAGTAAACAATTTGTTTTTAGTGTTAAAAATATTTTACAAAGTTTCACAATTTTTGGAAGTCATTCAAATATTTTATAGATTTTTTATAGTGTTAAAAACAGGTTTTAAAACAGTGTCTGTTTGTATCAGTTCGCGGCCGACCGCCACGGTCGATCGCGCCTGTGTTCTTTTCTGAGTGGGCAGTAGAAACTTTCACGGTCGATCGTCACGGTTGACCGTCAGTTCAAAAATTCCCACAGTCGACCGCCACAGTCGACCGCAATAGTTTCTGGAATTTTAGTGAACTTCGAAAGTGACTCGCGGTCGACCGCGAGATTTTCACGGTCGACCGCCGCTTACTCAAACGGTCTTTTTGGTACAGATTTCAGGCGTCGATTTTTTAAGGTTTTGGGGGATTTGCATATGGGTTTAAACTAATCTGTTTTCTCCTATTTAAACTCTCATACCCCTCTTCTCTCAAGTGCTCTTGTCCATTTTAAAAATCCTGCAAACCTGTTTATCATTTTCAAAAGAGCCCTAACTTTCAAATCTGTTCTCTGTTTTCAAGTTCACATCCCAGCTTCAGTGTAATCTTTCTTCTTGCTATAGGAACACTATAAAGAGAGAGTTTTTACACTATTACTACTGTTGTGATCTTGATCTTGTGAAGATCAACTGTGTGGGAGTTAGATCTTATGGTGATCAACTGTGTAGTTGTGAGATCTTATGGAGATTGTTGTGTAGAAGAAGTTCCGGCTTCCAAACCGAGTTGTGTAGTGGATTCTCCTCGAGAGTGGGGAGCGGGGACGTAGGTCAGCGGGTCGAACCTCGTTAACACATCGTACATCACTTGGATAATGATTTCTAACTCTATCTTATTTGCTATAGTTGTTTATTTTATGGTTTGTTGCTTGTCTAATTTTTATTGCACTATTATAGCCTTAAGACCCTAATCACCCCCCTCTAGGGTCCAACACAAGGAATACATCAATGTCTTTGCCTAGAATTATGAAGATATGCTAGGACTTGACCCAAACTTGGGGATGCACTGCCTCAACATCAAACCGGATACCAAAACTATCAATCAGTAAAGACGGTTTCGTCCACAAATTATAGAGCCGATCGAAGCTGAAGTCAAAAAGCTAATCGACTCAGGCTTCATCAGGGAGGAACAACATCCCGACTGGCTTGCAAATATTATCCCGATCCTTAAAAAGAACAGGAAAATCAGGATCTGTATTGACTTCAGAAACCTAAACACTACTTGCCCTAAGGATGATTTCCCTCTT